>NC_057729.1:10643794-10653083 GCF_004010195.1 Chiloscyllium plagiosum
CCTCCGGATTGGAGAGGAATATGTGCAATTGTACAATTGGCAATTCCATTTACCCTGGCATTTGAGAAGGAAAAGATAGTAGGGAAAAAGGGAAGGGGTAAGAGATTACTGTTAGATACTTCTTTTGATGGCAGGATTTATCTTGATTCGGTAGGAGTCCCTAGGGGAGTATGTTAGATACTTCTTTTGATGACAGGATTTATCTTGATTCGGGAGGAGTCCCTAGGGGAGTACCTGAATTCAAAGCTCGTAACCAGATTGCAGCAGGCTTTGAGTCAGCTCTCTTTTGGTGGGTAACAATTAATAAAAATGTAGATTGGATAAATTACATTTTCTATATTCAACAGCGATTTATAAATTATACAAGAGAGGCGGTTAAAGGAATATCGGAACAGCTTGATGGGACAAGTAGGATGGCATGGGAAAACAGAATAGCCCTTGATATGATTTTAGCAGAAAAAGGGTGTGTGTGTGTGATGTTAGGAGGAAGCTGTTGTACCTTTATTCCTAATAATACTGCGCCTGATGGTTCAATTACTCGGGCCTTACGGGGATTGACTACTTTAGCAGAGGAACTGGCTGAGAATTCAGGAGTAGACACATCTCCCATGGGATGGCTTGAATCCTGGTTTGGAAAATGGAAGGGGGTGGTGGTTTCTATCCTTACTTCCCTGATAGTAGTAGTCGGGGTATTGGTGGCCATTGGCTGTTGTGTCATACCCTGTATACGAGGGTTCACCCGAAGACTGATTGAAACAGCCTTGATGAAACAGATGCCCCTAAGAGGGAATCAGACAGAGGAACTTTATCGGCTAAATAATGAGGATATGAGTGAAACCAAGATGGATGAAATCTCTGAAATGATGCTTGCGAATTTTGGGAACAATGTAAAAAAAAAGAGACAAAAATGCAGAAGATAACAAATGGTAATCAAAAGAAAAAAGGGGAAATTGTGGGATATAGGTGAATTAATGTTATTTCTGCAATTATAAGTTCTGATACAGAGTAAATGAATTCACATTAGTTTGGGATTGTTTCGGACGAGAGCTGACTTAGCAAAAATGAGGAAACATATAATCCATTAAAGAAAATGGTGTGTTAGCATGAGACGTGATTATAGAACCATGGTGGATGTATGGGCAAACAGGGAAAACATCTGTTTCCCACTTGTACAGAGACACAGGAACAAACCCCAATTAAAAGGGCTTAGTGATAAGATGCTGTGAGGGGCAGCGCAGGTGGAGGGAGCAGATAATGGTAAGCAAAGGATGGGATGACGTCAAACAACCTTATAGGAGGCAGAGATAGACATTTGTCACTGACAAGGCCAGATAAACAGAGTTGTGGGATCAGTCTTAAGGAAATGAATGACGTAAGCGGAGGATGGGGGCAAACAATGGAATAAGAACAAAATATGGGGATTCAAACTGTATAAATTTCGAGAGTTTGTTGGATTTGGTGTGCATTTGTCATTGCCTTACCTGGCATTAGACATGGCACCCACTTGCAAGTGTACAAATAAACAACTCTGTTTCAGATATTTGGTCTCGGACTGAAATTATTAAAGTGAGTGAGCTTTTGCTTCTCACAATTTCCAAAGTAGGAATTTATAAAACGTCACCTGGACTGAATGCCGACAGATTGTGTGCTTTTTGAACGAAACGGAATGTATCTGCAAATACAAGTCTGCAAATGCAAATTCACCCCACGGACTTGTGTGTGTGTGTGTGTGTGTGTGTGTGTGTGTGTGGGGGGGGGGGCGGGGGGGGTGGGAGAGCGAGTGTGATGGAGTATATGCCTGTAAGATGATGTGCACATGCGTGTGAGTGTGGGGGGTGTATGTGTGTGTGTCTGAGAGTATGTGTACAACAGATCTTGGCGAGGTCCTTATTCTCACTGATAACGTTTTATAGGCAGCAAAGAACATGGTGTAGTTTCTCTGTTCCAGGGAAGTACTGGACAACAAATGGTACCCTATAGTTGCATTCTGTGTCTGTCTCCTGAGGAGGTTATCATGGTTTCTTGCTGTGGTATGTCTGAACCTGAGATCGATGAGTTGAGCATTGTATCCTGTTCTTATGAGAGCATCCTGCAGCACCTTCAGGTGTCCGTCGCATTCCTACTCATCTTAACAGATCCTGTATATGCATTGGGCTTTGCTGTTTTAATATGTTTAGGGTGGAAGCTAGAGAAGTGCAGCATTGGGAGGTTATCTGTGGTTTGCAGTAGAGTGTGGTACTGAGGTGCCTGTCCTTGATGGAGTTGCGTGTGTCCAAGAATGAGACAGATACTAAAGAGTATTGCAGAATTGTATTTGCAGATAATTCTATTTTGTTCAAAAAGCACATAATCTGCAGTCAGTCAATGCTAACAGTCAATCCATGTGACATTATATAAATTCCTACTTTGGAAATAGAATCAGTCTGACTCAAGATTGGAATACATGCAGACTTTAGCCTCTCACCTTTAATGCATTGTCTGAGCTGAGATGTCACCTTTTTCTATAAAAACTTAAGTCATTATAGAATCATAAAATCCCCGCAGTGTGGAAACAGGCCATTCAGCCCAACTGACCATCCAAAGAGTATCCCACCTAGACCCATTCCCCTACCCTATTACTCTACATTTCCCATGACTAATGCACCTAACCTACACACCCCTTAAAATTTTAGCATGGTCAATTCACCTAACCTGTACATCTTTGGACTATGGGAGGAAACTCATGCAGAGATGGGGAGAATGTGCAAACTCCACACAGACAGGCATCCGAGGCTGGAATAATCTCAGGAATGTGACTTGAAAGAAATTCTTTGATTTACATATTAATGAGTCGAAACCTGCAACCCATTCTAAAAGATGAAAGATTTAACAGCAATCCAGGTTTGTATCAGTTGCATGACACTATGATTTTGTACTATAAATTCTGTGTCTTATGATCCTGCCCCTTTAGCTACCTGAAGAAGGAACCGCACTCCAAAAGTTACTACTTCCAAATAAACCTTTTGGACAATAACCTGGTGTTGTGTGAATTTTACCTTGAAAGAAAATGGGCAACCTGTCGCTATCTTTGTAAGTTATCTGAACCCACACATACGTCAAGTCTTTAACTCACAGCCATTTTAGTAAAGAAAAGTGCCTCACCCCATAATTAGGGAAGGAAAATTTCATTTTGTTGAAGGAATGCTTAATAATCCTTAATGTGCACTAAAATTACATAACATATGAATTGCAGCAGATTCTTGCACCTGTAGCTTTTTTTGTCTCAAACTAAGTTTGTACCACTGCAAAGTCTCTTCAAAGGATGCCCATTTTGAGGAAGTTCTAACCCTCCCTCAGAAGTGTACTCAGTTATTCCCTTTCTCACTGCCACAGTGCCGTGTCACCTTGCTCCCACCCTCAGTTCTGAAGAGATACAAACAAAACGTTGACTTCTCCACCTCCTGATGCAACCTAGCTTGCTCTGTTATTCCAGCCTCCTGCTTGTCTACCTTTGATTCTGCAGGTTTTTTTGCTTCTGTTCTTAAACAGTTCATAAAATCAAATAAAGTTGGTTCAAAATGGTTGGAGAAAAAATTTCATGTGATAGCTCAAGGTAGAAATGGGCGGCACGGTGGCACAGTGGTTAGCACTGCGGCCTCACAGTGCCAGAGACCTGGGTTCAATTCCCGCCTCAGGCAACTGACTGTGTGGAGTTTTCACATTCTCTCTGTGTCTGCATGGGTTTCCTCCCACAGTCCAAAAATGTGCAGGTCAGGTGAATTGGCCATGCTAAATTGCCCGTAGTGTTAGGTAAGGGGTAAATGTAGGGGAGAAAGTGAGGTCTGCACGGCGGGGCGGTGTGGACTTGTTGGGCCGAAGGGCCTGTTTTCACACTGTAAGTAATCTAATCTATAAATGGCTTGAAGTTTACCTCAGATGATACAAAGCTTGGAAATTTATTGAAAGCTATAGAGCAGGTTATTTTTAAAAAAGCATAAAAATACAAAGTTTTCAAACCAAACTAGTATTATTCCAAAAAGTGATGCTTGGACACATTTATGTAATAAACATACATGATAACAAAGTGCAAAATAACTTGATGGTGAGAAATTGGGCTTATTGGCATCCACTGTTTAAACACTTCATCTGCCATTAAAGCTTCAAAGTGGCATCTACACACAATGGTGTGTGAATTATACTGGGTAATTCAATAAATAAACAAATAGATACCATTGTATAGCAGACCTGTATAAGATGAGCAGGTCTTGGCATTGAAATGCATCTCATGCTATCTGTTTATTTGTTAATTGTTTCAAGTTGTGGCATCTACAGGGAATTTACTGTGGCAACTGGTAAAGGTGATATTGGTATCATCAAAGTTTCTGCACATCGATGCTTCTAATCATGCATGGCTGCACTCTCTGAATGGCAGTACCTTAGGGGAAAAAAAGTCGTGATCTGCAGAATGAACAGAGGAAATGCAGATCAGAACAAAGTGCTGTCAGATGAGGGTGGAGAAGGAATCTCAGCAAGAGGCCATTTCTCCCCAAAGGTACTGATGGAAAAGTTCTCCTACCTGAATCACTGCAAGAAACCTGAACCACTATCCACAATTATCCCATCTACGAAGAGTTATGGTAGCAGGACTGGTGTGTTCAGAGTCTGTCAGTAAGAAACCTTGGGGTGCGGGTTCATAGTTCCTTGAAAGTGGAGTTGCGGGTAGACAGGATAGTGAAGAAGGCATTTGGTACACTTGCCTTTATTGGTCAGAGCATTGAGTATAGGAGTTGGGAGATCATGTTGCAGCTGGACAGGCCACTTTTGGAATACTGCATTCAATTCTGGTCTCCCTGCTAAAGGAAAGATGGAGTGAATTTTGAAAGGATCCAAAAAAGATTTACATAGATGTTGCCAGGTTTTAAGCTGAGAGGCTGAATAGGCTGGGGCTATTTTCCAAAGATTTTCAGAGGCTGAGAGGTTTGAATTGCTTTGATTTATTGTAGTCATGTGTGCCTAAAAGCTTTGTTAATGAACAGTACAGGCAGAGGCTCTCTAAGCAAGGGTATTCACAGCATAAGTTTAAGGTGAGAGGGAAAAGATTCAAAAGGGATCGAAAGGGTAACATTTTCATGCAGAGGGTGGTGTGTATATGGAGTGAGCTCCCGGAGGACATAGTGGAGGCTGGTACAATTCACCATTGAAAAGACATCTCGATGCGTACATGATTAGGAAGAGTTTAGGTGACATGGGCTAAATGCTGCCACATGGGACTAGATTAATTTAGGATAGCTGTCAGCATGGACAAGTTGGACTGAAGGGTCTGTTGTCATGCTGTACAACTTTATACCTCTAGGTTATGACTCTAGGTTACCCATTTTGCTCGCATAGGGGATTGAGGAATGCCGAGCTGTCCTACCCAAATCTCTCTAATTACCTTTATTTATATTTCCTCAATGTAATTAAATTGCCACAAAGCATATGGGATAATGTGTTGATGAGGAGAATAACAACACATATGAACAGATAAACTAAGACGAAAACTGAATCTCAACATTACACAACAGGATATGGACCAGATGGGCCAATGGGCTGAGAAGTGGCAGATGGAGTTTAATTCAGATAAATGCGAGGCGCTGCATTTTGGGAAAGCAAATCTTAGCAGGACTTATACACTTAATGGTAAGGTCCTAGGGAGTGTTGCTGAACAAAGAGACCTTGGAGTGCAGGTTCATAGCTCCTTGAAAGTGGAGTCGCAGGTAGATAGGATAGTGAAGAAGGCACTTGGTATGCTTTCCTTTATTGGTCAGAGTATTGAGTACAGGAGTTGGGAGGTCATGTTGTGGCTGTACAGGACAGTGGTTAGGCCACTGTTGGAATATTGCGTGCAATTCTGGTCTTCTTCTTATCAGAAAGATGTTGTGAAACTTGAAAGGGTTCAGAAAAGAGTTATAAGGATGTTGCCAGGGTTGGAGGATCTGAGCTATAGGGAGAGGCTGAACAGGCTGAGGCTGTTTTCCCTGGAGCATTGGAGGATGAGGGGGTACCTCATAGAAGTTTACAAAATTATGAGGGGCATGGATAGAGTAAATAGACCAAGTCTTTTCCCTGGGGTCGCAGAGTCCAGAACTAGAGGGCATAGTTTTAGGGTGAGAGGGGAAAGATATAAAAGAGACCTAAGAGGCAACTTTATCGTGCAGAGGGTGGTACATGTATGGAATGAGCTGCCAGAGGATGTGGTGGAGGCTGGTACAATTGCAACATTTAAGAGGCATTTGGATGGGTATATGAATAGGAAGGGTTTGGAAGGATATGGGCCGGGTGCTGGCAGGTGAGACTAGTTTGGGTTGGGATATCTGGTCGGCATGGACGGGTTGGACCGAAGCGTCTGTTTCCATGCTGTACATCTCTATGACTTTATGATTCTATTTTCAGGAGCTGCAGTGTTTAGCAGTAAAAGAAGCATGCTCACAGGACAACAAGATATTACATTCAATTTACTGAATCAATTGAAGTAACCAAATATATTAAATAATTAGACCCAACTATTTGTATCCTTTATGTAATTTCAGAAAATGGAACTATTTTTTGCATGGACATATTTTATAGTTAAACTTTTCCTTGGTAATTACAGTAAAATATTATAAAGCAGTAATATGTCTACATGTAAAGCATTACATAGTGCAAGGAAAGATTGCTTCAGGCAAACATCAATGAGAGAAAGATTTGTATAATAAATTTCTTCCTGGACGTTTCAGTTTTTGATCACTGCATCCTTGGTGTGCAATTCTTTGACATTCAAGTGTAGGTGAAATCAGTGGCAACCAGTAGGAAATTCTAAAGAATATAAACAAAGGAAAACCTGAGCAATTACCGGGAACAATAGACGTTATCTTTACTTTTATTACAATCTATTTTATTCACCATTGAAATGTCTGGCAGTCATTGCAAACAATAACACAATTTCTCAATATTAGTGGAGATAAATGCGTGAAGCTTTAGCTTTCTTCGGGTGACACATAATGCTACCTGTTACATTCTACTACATTACCACTCTGAAATATAGCTATTTTTATGAAAAAGTACATATAAGAATCATTGATAACTTTCTTGGTCTTGCTTGTTCTGTAAAAGCAATTATATAAAGAAAGGAAACAAATAGTGTGCAGGGATGTGCAGGCTAATGGGTTAGCTGTGAGTGGTTATGGGGATAGGGTGGGTTTCGGTGGAATGCTCTTTAGAAGGTCAGAGTAGACTCAATGGACTGAATGACCTTTATCTGCACTAGGGATTCTATGAGTCTATAAATCAAAGTGGACAAAGAATATAAAGATCCAAAGAAGTGTAGATGCTGGAAATCAGAAACTTAACCAGAAATTGCTGAAAAATTTCAGCAGGTCTGGCAGCAGATGTGGAGAGAAATCAGAGTTAACATTTCAGGTTGAATGACCCTTCCTCAGAACAGCTGTACACAACGACAATAGAACAGCTGTTGTGGCTCTGGACAAAGGTAAGTAGGAAATATTTATTTGCAATTGCAAGGGATTACACATTAGAAGAAGGTAAATTAACTATTATTAGGTGTATAGTAACGAAGAACTTAGAAAATTATAAAATAATTATGTAGAGTCATCATGGATTTATGAAATGAAAATTATATTTGGAAATCTGTTAGAGTTCATTGCAAGTAATAAAATGGTAAATTGGGTTTGAATGCATGTAGTGTATTTAGATTTACAATAAAATTGATAAGTTTCTGCAAAAGACATTATTACATAAAGTTAGGACTCTGAGGATTCAGGATACTATATTAAGCACTGTCTGAAAATTGATTAATGAACAGAAAGTAAGAATGTACAGGTAGTTCCAATTGTCAGGCTGTAGCTAGTGGGAGAAACCTATTGAGGATAATAAAAGTAACAGCAGATTCCTGAAGAAGGGCTTATGCCTGAAACGTCGATTCTCCTGTTCCTTGGATGCTTCCTACTCCTGCTGCGCTTTTCCAGCAACACATTTTCAGCTCTGATCTCCAGCATCTGCAGTCCTCACTTTCTGCTAACAGCAGATAGAGGTGAATATAAGCGAAACAATAAGACAGTCCAAAGTAAAGGGGGCAGAAGCTAAAGCATCAGTTAGCAATGAAATTTAATAAGTTATCAAAATAGAAAAAAAAAGGGCAGAATGTATCCAGAACCCAACAACAAGTATACGCAGACCAGCAGTTAGCAAAGAAACCAAACCAGCAAAGATTAAAGAGCAGACAAATTTCTTGGGCCAAAAGAGGGAGATTTAGAGGTCAGAGGAGAGCAGTCTAAGAGCACATTGAAGGAGTTCACTGTCATCTAGAGCATTTACAGCAACTTAAACACCTCATTAATATTACATACGGGCTTTACGGTGCCTGTCTAATGAAATCCAGTAGCCGCCCCTCCCGGGCTCTGCTTGTCACTGGTTCCTTACCCACTTGGGTGTTTTTCCTGGTGATGGAATATTAATAAAGTTATCTACACACCTGGTGTCTTGCACCTACACAGCCACAACATGGGTGCTGGGGAAAATAAGTACTACTGCTGTATAGCAGTTAGTGTAGGAGGATGTGATAAACAAATACATAACTAGAAGATTGGAACCTCCTCAGCTATAGACTCATAGAGTCATAGAGATGTACAGCATGGAAACAGACCCTTCGGTCCAACCGTCCATGCCAACCAGATATCCCAACCCAATTTAGTCCCACTGCCAGCACCCGGCCCATACCCCTCCAAACCCTTCCTATTCATGAGGAGAAAGTGAGGTCTGCAGATTCTGGAGATCAGAGCTGAAAATGTGTTGCTGGAAAGGCGCAGCAGGTCAGGCAGCATCCAGGGAACAGGAGAATTGACGTTTTGGGCATAAGCCCTTCTTCAGGAATGAGGAAAGTTTGTCCAGCAGGCTAAGATAAAAGGTAGGGAGGAGGGACTTGGGGGAGGGGCGTCGGAAATGTGATAGGTGGAAAGAGGTCAAGGTGAGGGTGATAGGTCAGACGGGAGTGGGGGCGGAGAGGTCGGGAAGAAGATTGCAGGTTAGGAAGGCGGTGCTGAATTCGATGGATTTGACTGAGACAAGGTGGGGGGAGGGGAAATACCTTGTCTCAGTCAAATCCATCGAACTCAGCACCGCCTTCCTAACCTGCAATCTTCTTCCCCACCTCTCTGCCCCCACCCCAGTCTGGCCTATCACCCTCACCTTGACCTCTTTCCACCGATCACATTTCCGACGCCCCTCCCCCAAGTCCCTCCTCCCTACCTTTTATCTTACCCTGCTGGACAAACTT
>NC_057729.1:10654165-10659806 GCF_004010195.1 Chiloscyllium plagiosum
CTATGAGGTTGGAGGCGGTGGATGGGAGATCCCCCGGAGGGGAGAGGTTATGGACGGTCTGGGAGATGATGGTTTGGTGGTGGGGGGTGGGGTCATGGTCAAGGGGGCAGTAGGAGGAGGTATCTGGGAGCTGGTACCTTCCTATTCATGTACCCATCCAAATGCCTTTTAAATGTTGTAATTATCCCAGCCTTCTCCACTTCCTCTGGCTTGAGGACTGACTCCGAGCTGGCTGGCCACAGACAGTGTACTGTGGAGGAAGTAGCTTGATTTGGACAGAGACAGAGGTACTGACTCTTTTGTTAAAAAAATGAAATCAGGTAGCTCGCTGCTACTGGGACTGTGCAATGTTTCCCCTGTGATACCATATTTAAACCTCAACTGTGCACCACTTCAATCCTGCAAGCCAGGAATTGGCCTTCAATCTCTGCTTCTCGCCCATTTTTGGAAAGAACATCTCCCAGAAAGGGAAACTGACACCCCTGGCTTGGCAAAACAGACTGGAGGTATTGCTAGTGGTAAAGAAGAGTTCATCCTCTTTACTTGGTTTGACAAAGGAGACCATGGTACCAGAACTAGCCATCCTGGAATCAGATGGCACCTCAGGTCAATGCTGTTTTCTGCATCAAAAAATGCCCAACAGTACCAGAGGAAGGTTGCAATCTGCAAGGGTAAATCCCATCATCCTTTCTTTGCCACTTTGTACTCACACTGATTCTGCCACCAACAAAGCTAAGTATCTATAATTTGTACCGATAAATGCAGCACCTCCACTGCTTGACTCTCACCTACTTCAACATTCTAAACTACTACTCCTTCCTGCCTTACTCACTCACTAAGGACAGGTCAGCACGTTTGCTGCTCCTGCATCATCATTCACCATTCTGAGGCTGCACGATGGATCAGTGGTTAGCACTGCTGCCTTATAGCACCAGGGTCCTAGGTCCAATTCCACCTTCGGGTGACTGTCAGTGTAGAGTTTGCATGCTCGCCCCGTATCTGTGTGGGTTTCATCCAGGTGCTCCGGTTTCCTCCCACAGTCCAAAGGTGTGGAGGGTTGGTGGATTGACCATATTGAATTGTTTGTAATGTCCAGGGAGGTGCATGTTAGGTAGGAAATGCAGGGCTACTGGGATAGGGTAGGGGAATTGGTTTGGGTGGGATGCTCTTTGGAGGGTCAGGACAGACTTAATGGGCCAAATGGCCTCTTTCGGAATTGTAGGGATTGAATGATTCTTCCATCTACTTTCATGTCACTCAATCCCTCCTTTGGTTTAATTGTAGGTACATTGGACCAACGCAGAGAGACATGCAACTGATATTTGATTCCTCATAAGAAGATCCTGGAGCTGGCTTGAGAAGATAGCACTGCTCATGTGGGGACACCGAGATCTCCCTGTCGAGGGAACTCAGAAGGCTTAATGGTGCCTTGCTGGGTTGCTTTCCTATTACCGCCACTGGTAACTTTTACTAATAAGCTCAAGCTTCTACCCCTGTTGCAGAAGTAATGGCTTCTCTTCTCTGCTACAGACACTAATAGCAGCCACACATGTACTACCGTGAAGAGGCCAGACCGTCCAGCCATCAGCTCCTCCTCCACCTCTGAGGAAGAAGCCACCAATCCCTCAGAGGATGCACTAGCAAAGCTTTCTCCTGTACCCTCCAGCAGTTCAGAGGCTGTCTCTTCAATGGGTTCTCGAGCTGGATCAGACTCGGGAGCACAATCTTATGAGCACATCACTAGCATACTTCTGCAGCTGGTTGAGAAAGAAACACACCAGGACTCTGACACTGAGAACTGTCAGAGACCAGGCAGTGCTCAGGTCCAGGCAGAAGATGTGTAGGTCAATTATAGAGTCAGGATCAGAGATTACAGCATTATGCACTTTTTTATTATTAGAAAGATAATCTCAGTATAGGAGGTTTGTCTGATGACCCAGTAAATGGCCTTGAAACTTGAAGGAATCCACCAGCTTATCAGTGCTGTGTAAGAGTCTCACTGGACTTGAAATGTTAACTTTGTATCTTTCTCATCAGGTACTGCCAGATCTGTTGAGTTGGTCTAACACATATTATGTTATCATAATATTGTACTGGCTCCAGCATGTACACATCTGGCTGTCTCCATGGACAGGTTGCCGTCTGCTGTGGCAAGTCCATCAGAACACTCAGTAGCTGCTGGAAGTGCACGCGGCTATGCACTCCATTGCTTTAGCCGCTGAGGCCTAACATCAGCACAATGCAAGAGGGAGCCGAGGGATCCAGATCTTACTCCAGAAGGCCCTTCTTCACAAGGAGACAGGGTGATGCCAGCAGTTAGCCTGACAGAGAAGGAACGGCACAGGCCTCCCCCACTCCCCCAGCAGCTCCCACACAGAACAGTCCAGCAGTGCCAGGGTGCTCCACCTCCAACTTGTCTATCATCTCCAACTCCGTAGAAATTGCTGCCAAGAAGAATGAACCTGAATCTGGGCATGAGTCTCTCAGAATGACTGGGTCCTCTTGTCACTAATGTCGCTGGGGTCATTTCTCCAAATCTTATTGGCCAACAGAGTTTCCTGCAGGGCAAGCTCCCTACATCTCAGCTATGGGCCCTCTGATGTAAAAGTAATGCTGTGAGGGCTCAGAGTTAGCATATTATCATTATAGTGAGAAAGTTAGAAAGCCACAAAGGGATCAAGTTCCATGTTATACTTCTCTTTCAAGGCATACTGGGGACTCAAGGGTTATACATTCCACTACCAAAGAGATGCACTGCAGTATCAACTGCATGTCTGTCTTCTTACAGAATAGACAGAACATCTTTGTAGGGAGGAGGCTGACTGAATCTTAGAGAAGGAATCCATTGGAGCCACACATGTCGATTCCTCTGCAGCCTCAGGCACAGGTTTTTGTCCTCCTCAGAAAAGACTGATAGTTTTATTCCTGATGAAGGGCTTTTTCCCGAAACGTCGATTTCGAAGCTCCTTGGATGCTGCCTGAACTGCTATGCTCTTCCAGCACCACTAATCCAGAATCTGGTTTCCAGCATCTGCAGTCATTGTTTTTACCTTAGCCATAACCCTGTTAAACTGCCTCCTGCTCCCATTATCTTGCTTCCCCTTCGTATTAGCATAGGCATATGAATCCCCCATTGAGAACAGGCAAAACTCTTCTGTTTGAAGGGCTGTTTTCATTGGAAAAAAGAAGGTGACTTGATAGAGGTGTACAAGATGATTAGGGGTTTAGATAGGGTTGACCATGAGAACCTTTTTCCACGTATGGACTCAGCTATTACGAGGGGGCATAGCTTTAAATTAAGGGGTGGTAGGTATAGGACAGATGTTAGGGGTAGGTTCTTTACTCAGCGAGTCGTGAGTTCATGGAATGCCCTGCCAGTAGCAGTGGTGGACTCTCCCTCTTTATGGGCATTTAAACGGGCATTGGATAGGCGTATGGAGGATAGTGGCTAGTGTAGGTTAGGTGGGCTTGGATCGGCGCAATATCGAGGGCCAAAGGGCCTGTACTGCGCTGTATTTTTCTATGTTCTATGTTCTATGAATATCTTCCCATCAACACATGATCATGAAGGATTCAATAATTGATCCCTGTAATCCATTCACTTGTTATCACAGGACATCAACATTCACGGGGCCTTGTAAAATTATAATTGCCCATCTTAAACAATGTAACAACAATCAACCATGTGACTTATAGACCTGTTGTATTAATACTATAAAAATACTGCCTTTACGTGGAGCAGAGATTCGTGGAGAAGTGTCACCACAAGTAAACGCACGACTACTTTTGGGGACATTAAGAATCTCTCGCCAGCTGTCTTATAATAAAGCATCTACTGTTGTAGTGAAATTTGTGTTGGCTGGCTTTTTCGAACAAAATAACATCAATATTTGGTGCCGTGACTCGGACCTCAACATAGGGAAGCTCTCACTGGGCTGAGTAAGTGACACAAAAGTCTGAATTGAACAGAACAGAGTGGTAAGGGCACCCCAGGGTATTCTACCCCAGACTGCTCCTTGTTATCAGCCAGACAATCTGTCCCTCGCCCAGTGGAACTGGTACCTTGAAGAGGTCAAACGAACCACCCGGACCCAGCTTGTAAGGTAGGAAAGTTTTGTCAGATTGCTTTGAATTGCCTCGGGGCGACATTGGCTACTCTATATTGTTCCTGTAGGAAAAAGGTTGGTACTGGGGACTCTGGTCAGGGAAGTGTTCATCACTACCTGAGGGATTCGGTTTAGGGAGCTGCCACTTTTGGATATGGCTGGTGGAAATTAATATATAATAAGGAAAGAGGGTAGGCTCAGTAACTTTCTCACCCCGTAGTGTTGATATGGCTGTTGGAAATTGTTTGTAGCAGAACTTGAGTCATAAGATAAAATGGAACAGTCCTCTATGTTGTTGGGAAAGGGGATATTCTGTGAGGAAATATCTGATTGAATAAAAGGAACTATGGAGCTATGAGGGAGGAGCTGGTCAAAGTTCAATGGTGCAATACCCTAGCAGGGATGTCAGTGGAGCAACAATGGCAGGTATTTTTGGGTATTACGCAGAAGATGCAGGATCAGTTCATTCCAAAAAGGAAGAAAGATCCTAAGAGGAGGCAGGGGTAGCCATGGGTGATGAGGGAAGTTAAGAAACATATAAAGTCAAAAGAGAAAAAGTATAACATAGCAACGATGAGTGGGAAAAAGGAGAATTGGGAAGCTTTTAAAGAACAACAGAGGACAACTAAGAAGGAAATACGCAGAGAAAAAATGAGGTACGAAGGTAAACTTGGCAAAAATATAAAGGAAGATAGTAAAAGCTTTTTTAAGTGTGTGAAAGGCAAAAAAATGGTTAAGACTAAAATTGGGTCCTTGAAGACAGAAACAGGTGAATATATTACGGGGAACAAAGAAATGGCAGAAGAATTGAATTGGTACTTCAGATCTGTGTTCACTGGGGAAGACACAAGCAATCTCCCTGAGGTAATAGTGGCTGAAGGACCTGAACTGAAGGGAATTTATATTTGCCAGGAAATGGTGTTGGAGAGACTGTTAGGTCTGAAGGCTGATAAGTCCCCGGGGCCTGACGGTCTACATCCCAGGGTACTGAAGGAGGTGGCTGTAGAAATCATGGATGCGTTGGTGATTATTTTTCAATGTTCTATAGATTCAGGATCAGTTCCTGTGGATTGGAGGGTGGCTAATATTGTACCACTTTTTAAGAAAGGAGGGAGAGAGAAATCAGGGAATTATAGACCAGTTAGTCTGACCTCAGTGGTGGGAAAGATGCTGGAGTGAATTCTAAAGGATGAAATTACGACACATCTGGATAGTAGTAACAGGATTGGTCAGAGTCAGCATGGATTTATGTTTGGGAAATCATGCTTGACTAATCTTCTGGAATTTTTTGAGGATGTAACTCTGAAGATGGACAAGGGAGATCCAGTGGATGTAGTGTATCTGGACTTTCAGAAGGCCTTTGATAAAGTCCCACCTAGGACGTTAGTGAGCAACATTAGGGCTCATGGTATTGGGGGCAAAATACTGACTTGGATTGAAAATTGGTTGGCTGACAGGAAACAAAGTGTAATGATAAATGGCTCCCTTTCGGAATGGCAGGCGGTGACCAGTGGGGTACCGCAGGGATCAGTGCT
>NC_057729.1:10662215-10686430 GCF_004010195.1 Chiloscyllium plagiosum
CGACATTTCCGCCACCTCCAAAAAGACCCCACCACCAGGGATATATTTCCCTCCCCACCCCTTTCCACCTTCCGCAAAGACTGTTCCCTCCGTGTCTACCTGGTTAGGTCCACGCCCCCCTACAACCCACCCTCCCATCCTGGCACTTTCCCCTGCCACCGCAGGAATTGCAAAATCTGCGCCCACACCTCCTCCCTCACCTCCATCCAAGGACCTAAAGGAGCCTTCCACATCCATCAAAGTTTTACCTGCACGTCCACCAATATCATTTATTGTATCTGTTGCTCCCGATGTGGTCTCCTCTACATTGGGGAGACTAGACACCTCCTAGCAGAGAGCTTTAGGGAACATCTCTGGGACACCCGCACCAATCAACCACACTGCCCTGTGGCCCAACATTTCAACTCCCCTTCCCACTCTGCCGAGGACATGGAGGTCCTGGGCCCCCTTGACCGCCGCTCCCTCACCACCAGACGCCTGGAGGAAGAACGCCTCATCTTCTGCCTCAGAACACTTCAATCCCAGGGCATCAAGTTTTCTCATTTCCCCTTCCCCCACCTCACCCTAGTTCCAAACTTCCAGTTCAGCACTATCCCCATGACTTGTCCGGACTCGTCCTACCTGCCCATCTCCTTTTCCACCTATCCACTCCACCCTCCTCCCTGACCTATCACCTTCATCCCCTCCCCCACTCACCTATTGTACTCTATGCTACTTTCTCCCCACCCCCACCCTCCTCTAGCTTATCTCTCCACCCTTCAGGCTCTCTGCCTTTATTCCTGATGAAGGGCTTTTGCCCGAAACGTTGATTTTACTGCTCCTTGGATGCTGCCTGAACTGCTGTGCTCTTCCAGCACCACTAATCCAGAATCTTGTATACCCTTGAGTTTAGAAGGCTGAGAGGGGATCTGATTGAGACGTATAAGATTATTAAAGGATTGGACACTCTGAAGGCAGGAAACATGTTTCTTCTGATGGGTGAATCCCAAACCAGAGGAGACAGTTTAAAAATACGGGGTCAGCCATTTAGAACAGAGTTGAGGAGAAACCTCTTCACCCAGAGAGTGGTGGGTGTGTGGAATGCTCTGTCCTAGAAGGCTGTGGAGGCCAAGTCTCTGGATACTTTTAAGGAAGAGTTGTATAGAGCTCTTAAGGATAGTGAAATCAAGGGTTATGGGGATAAGGCAGGAACAGGATACTCATTGAGGATGATCAGCTATGATCATAAATGAATGGTGGTGCTGGCTCGAAGGGCAGAATGGCCTACTCCTGCACCTATTGCCTATTGTCTATTGATTAGGAAAATGGTTATAATGGTTGTAGGCCCCTTTGAGAGATTGGCATTTTGGTAAATTGTTATATACAAATTAAAGTTTGAAGTTTTGGGTGATTGTGATGTTATGTGTGGTGAAAGCTTTCATTTGAATGGTGAATTGATTCCAAAACTTTGACTTACTCCTTTTAATTGCGATCGCATGAAAACAATTGATCAGGGTGCTAGTGTTTAGTCCTGCCTGTGTGGGTTTTGTGTTGTTGTTTGTTCTTTGTTTTTTGTTTGTTTATTTACAGAATGCTGGGCTGAACTCTAAAATGCCAGAGAAAGGCTGTCCCCAGGACAAGTAAGTCTTGTCTCACTGAGGAGGGTGTCAAGCGTCGTTCTGCGGTCTCACGGAAAACATAGAAGTGCCCCGTTGCATGAGTAAAGTGGGGGCAGAGGAAATGTCGAGGGTGTGTGAGGAGACCCTTTGTGGAGTAAGATTCATGTGATCCAATGCCTGGATGCCTTTGGGAAGGTAGCTGGGGGACATCAGTCCCCTAAAATTGAAGACATTGCAGACAGCATCCCAAGGGCTCTTTCTGGAGACTCCCACTATCCCATCACCCTATTCTCCCAAAGTTACCGTTAGTGCTGAGCAATCTGACCCTTGGATGGATGAGGTCGCTAATTTGGTTGCTCCTGGCCATGCAGGGGCAGGCTGTTACAATTCTCAATACTGGGCTACAAGTTATATATGTCAGTACTCAACAGGATCCTAGTGTCTGAATGAAAAGTGATGGCGATTTGTGAAGCTTATCTGCTCATTTCTTAACAAAAAAATCTAAACCTGACATTGAGGAAAATCACCTCAGACTTTAACATTTGTTCATTAAGTGGAGGAATTACAGTAAACTTTATATAGTTTAATTAAAAAATTGTAAAACAGAGTATAAAAGTGAATCTGGATATACCAAATCAATGATATTGTTCTCAGAAAATGATACTGGTTGAATTGAAACTTCGTTTCAGACTGGTTTACCTCCACCTAATGTTAAAACTGCTGCATCTCCTTTGTCAGTATGGAGTGCCATTTGTAGCTTTATTCTATTTCAATTTCCCTTCCTCACTGAGAATTGAAGTGTCAGATCAACATTATCTTGCAAACAAAACCACTCAAGAGTAGTAATATCTCGATTACTCCTGGTGCAACGAGCTAGTGAGGGCAGGAATAGGAGGATAGAGTAGATGAATGCATGGCTGAGAAGCTTGTGTATGGGAGGAGGATTCACATTTTTGGATCATTGGAATCTCTTTCGGGGTAGATGTGACCAATACAAGAAGGACGGATTGCACCTAAATTGGAAGGGGACTAATATACAGACAGGGATATTTGCTGGAGCTGCTCGGGAGGATATAAACTAGTAAGGTGGGGGGTGAGGCCCAGGGAGATAGTGAGGAAAGAGATCAATCTGAGACTGAACAGTTGAGAACAAAGTGAGTCAAACAGTCAGGGCAGGCAGGGACAGAGCAGAGAACAAGGTAGGACTGATAATTAAACTGCATTTATTTCAATGCAAGGGGCCTAACAGGGAAGGCAGATGAACTCAGGGCATGGTTAGGAACATGGGACTGGGATATCATAGCAATTACAGAAACATGGCTCAGGAATGGGCAGGACTGGCAGCTTAATGTTCCAGGATACAAATGCTACAGGAAGGATAGAAAAGGAGGCAAGAGAGGAGGGGAGTGGCATTTTTGATAAGGGACAGCATTACAGCTGTGCTGAGGGAGGATATTCCCAGAAATACATCCAGGGAAGTTATTTGAGTGGAACTGAGAAATAAGAAAGGGATGATCACCTTATTGGGATTGTAATATAGACCCCCCAATAGTCAGAGGGAAATTGAGAAACAAACTTGTATTAAGGGTTTAGATGGAGAGGAATTTGTTAAGTGTGGACAAGAACATTTTCTGATTCAGTATGTGGATGTACCTACTAGAGAACGTGCAAAGCTTGATCTACTCTTTGGAAATAAGGCAGGGCAGGTGACTGAGGTGACAGTGGGAGAGCACTTTGGGGCCAGCGACCATAATTCTGTTAAATTTAAAATAGTGATGGAAAAGGATAGACCAGATCTAAAATTTGAAGTTCTAAATTGGAGAAAGGCCAATTTTGACGGTATTAGGCAAGAACTTTCAAAAGCTGATTGGGGGCAGATGTTTGCAGGTAAAGGGACGGCTGGAAAATGGGAAGCCTACAGAAATGAGATAACGAGAGTCCAGAGACAGTATATTCCTGTTAGGGTGAAAGGAAAGGCTGGTAGGTATAAGGCATGCTGGATGACTAAAGAAATTGAGAGTCTTGTTAAGAAAAAGAAGGTAGCATATGTAAAGTATAGACAGGATAGATCGAGTGAATCCTTAGAAGAGTATAAAGGAAGTAGGAGTATACTTAAAAGGGAAATCAAGAGGGCAAAAGGGGACATGAGATAGCTTTAGCAAATAGAATAGCTTTAGCAAAAAAAAAGGGGGAGATATTAAATGAGTATTTTGCGTCTGTATTTACTGTGGAAAAGGATATGGAAGATATAGACTGTAGGGAAATAGATGGTGACATCTTGCCAAATGTCCAGATTACAGAGGAGGAAGTGCTGGATGTCTTGAAAAGGTTAAAAGTGGATAAATCCCCAGGACCTGATCAGGTGTACCCGAGAACTCTGTGGGAATCTAGAGAAGTGATTGCTGGGTCTCTTGCTGAGATATTTGTATCATCGATAGTCACAGGTGAGGTGCCTGAAGACTGGAAGTTGGCTAACATGGTGCCACTCTTGAAGAAGGGTGGTAAGGACAAGCCAGGGAACTATAGACTGAGCCTGACGTCAGTGGTGGGCAAGTTGTTGGAGGGAATCCTGAGGGACAGGATGTACATGTAGTACATGTATTTGGAAAGGCAAGGACTGATTAGAGATAGTCAACATAGCTTTGTGCATGGGAAATCATGTCTCACAAACTTGATTGAGTTTTTTGGAGAAGTAACAAAAAGGATTGATGAGGGCAGAGCAGTAGATGTGATCTATATGGATTTCAGTAAGGCATTTGACTAGGTTCCCCATGGGAGACTGATTAGCAAGGTTAGATCTCATGGAATACAGGGAGAACTAGCCATTTGGATATAGAACTGTCTCAGAAGTAGAAGACAGAGGGTGGTGGTGGAGGGTAGTTTTTCAAACTGGAGGCCTGTGACCAGTGAAGTGCCACAAGGATCAGTGCTGGGTCCTCTACTTTTTGCCATTTACATAAATGATTTGGATGTGAGCATAAGAAGTACAGTTAGTAAGTTTGCAGATGACACCAAAATTGGAGGTGTACTGGATAGCGAAGAGGGTTACCACAGATTACAATGGGATCTTGACTAGATGGGCCAATGGGCTGAGAAGTGGCAGATGGAGTTTAATTCAGATAAGTGCGAGGTGCTGCATTTTGGGAAAGCAAATCTTAGCAGGACGTATACACTTAATGGTAAGGTCCTAGGGAGTGTTGCTGAACAAAGAGACCTTGGAGTGCAGGTTCATAGCTCCTTGAGAGTGGAGTCGCAGAGAGGACAGTGAGGAATATCTGTTTGAATATCTTCCCATCAACACATGCTCATGAAGAATACAATAATCAATCCCTGTAATCCATTGACTTGTTATCACAGGACATCAACACTCATTGTGCCTTGTGAAATTATAATTGCCCATTTTAAACAATGTAACGACAATCAACCAGGTGACTTACAGATCTTTTGTATTATTCCTATAAAAAGTACTGCTTTTGCGTGTAGAGCAGAGATTTGTGGAGAAGTGTCACCACAAGTAGATGCATGACTATGTTTGGGGACATTGAGAATCTCTCGCCGGCTGTCCGATAATAAAGCATCTACTGTTGTACTGAAACTTGTGTTGTTCGAATTTGTGGAACAAAATATACATCAACAATAGAATCATAGAATCCTTACAGTGTGGAAACAGGCCCTTCGGTCCAACAAGTCCACGCTCTGAAGAGTAACCCACCCAGACCTATTCCCCTATCCTATTATCCTACATTTATCCCTGACTAATTCACCTAACCTGCAAATCTTTGGATTGTGGGAGGAAACAGGAGCACCCAGAGGAAACCCATGCAGACATGGGGAGAATGTGCAAACTCCACAAACAACAGACAGTCATCCGAGGCTGGAATTAAACCCGGGTCCATAGCGCTGTGAGGCAGCAGTGCTAACCACTGAGCCACTGTAATGATAATAAAAACCTTTACATCTGTAAATATATATTTTTTTATGTCAACTCTATCAGCTTTTCCATGCTCCCCACATTCCCATTCAACCCTTTATTTGATGTTTAAAAGCCTCAAACCTTTCCTGAAGCTCTTGGCTCACTGCATTGTCCTGCCTACTATTGTGAGCCACTGAATCCTGAAGCCAGGATTCAGTTGACCTGTGGAACAGTCCTGCTGTAGCCACCCATGGCCTCCTTTGCAGTGTCAGATTCCGCCTTCTATATTTGGAGTTGCCACCCTTCACTGTCATTAAGTCCTCTGTGTCACAACACAATGTTTCCTGATCCAGAGTTGAGTTCCTTTCCCCACTTACTGATATACCATATGGATTAAACACCTCCCCCAATGCATGATGCTTACTGCTCCATCTACAGGACTTACCTTGGTCCACTCTCAACATTGAGGTTTGACAACAGCCTTTATTAAGCATAGTGCAGCCCTGGCATGTTGTTTCCACAGACCACCCATTGCCATTTCTGTAATCCCTGAACCGGGTGGACTTGACCTGCAAGACAGACCATGGCCCAATCCCTGGACCATAAGGACCACACAGGTCTCTGGACCCTTGTTGCACCAAATGCCTGACTGACTATGACCAATCCCGGGACTGAGTTCACTGACTGTGATCCCCCTTTACTCCACTAAGATCTTTTCTCTTTGACTTTCAGGCATGACCATTTGGTTGAAGCACACACGCAATAAACTTAGTGCATGAGCTGCTGATACATGCTGTCAGTGTGACATTGAAGTACCTCTTAACAATATGTCCAACCTCTTGATTGTTTGGTGCTAGCAATCATGAGATGCTGCTTTCTTTTCTGTCCGTGCCAAAAGGTAAGTCAAGCCAGAGATACCGTGCACATCCAAATAAGCGCAAAGTGAAAGCGTGCTAAGAAAGTAAACTAAATGCCATAAAACGCAATTGTGTATCATTGCATGCAGAGTGATCTAGCAGGAGCATTGCAATATATGGTGTATATGAGCTCCACAGTGCAATGGTGAAATGCTGAGTGCCACAGACTCTCACACACAAAGTGGCTGTAAGTATGGAACACAAGTGTAGGCAAGGCTGTGTCACAAGGCATTCACATTACCTTTGACCTCAGTGATCTGCTCATTGTAGTTCCAAGTCTTGGCTCCACTCATGCTTGTAAGGATTGGTACTTCCCAAACATCTCAAAGATAAACAATGCAACACCATTATGACTTCTTTTTCCTAGAATGTATGACATGGTAGCCACTTAACCAGGTCCTGTAGCTAAAATAACAGTTGCTCCAACATTGGTCATGATACTGTAGTGAAATGGTATTTTGCCAATGCCAACTTTTATAGATTAAAGCTGAAGATTGTCACTACCCGTGGAGCATGTAATGAGATTTTGTTGAAAAAACATTGAGATGGAGGCTTGATGAAGTAGGTAGTGACCTGCATCCATTAGATAACTGTTCTGATTTTCAAGTTGGGAATTGGTACCATCCAGCTTCTTAGCAGTGTTTGGGAGAATCAGAAACTGCCTATGAATGTGGTGAAATTAGCTGACAGTGAGATGCAAATGTATGTAAGTAAGGTAATTGGTACTCAATAGCAAGATTTAGTACCTCCAATTTAAATATTAAAGGGAATATCCGAATTTTGTTTCTCATCATCAAGAATCAGATTTCTTCAATCTTACTGTATTTTCCCAAATTTCCCACAATTGCCCATGCCGTTGAAAGGTTGGGAAAATTTTGCCCAATGTTGCTGACAATGTGCGAAGGTGACTTTTATTGACTGGGGAGTTGGAGTAATAAGGAGAGGCTGGATAGGCTGTGAGTCTTTTCACTGGCGTCTCGGAGGTTGAGGGATGACCTTTCAGAGGTTTGTAAAATCATAAGGGGCATAGATAAGGTGAATAGTCTTTTCCCTAGGGTGGATGAGTTTAAAACTAGTGGGCATATTTTAAAGGTGAAAGGAGAAAGATTTAAAAGGAACCTGAGAGGCGACATTTTCACACATAGGGTAGTTCATATGTGGAATGAACTGCCAGATGAAGTGGTAGATGCAGCTGCAACATTTAAAAGACATTTGGACAATTGGAAAGATTTAAGGGGATATGGGTCAAATGCAGGCAAGTTGGATTAGTTTAGTTTGGGAAACATGGTTGGCATAGACAAGTTGGACTGAAGGGTCTGTTTTCCATGCTGTATGACTCTATGACTGAGAAGCCTCAAGTATCTAAATGTTTGATGTTTGAAAGAAGAATGACTGAATATGAAATACGCACACAGAATTGGAGATTGTATTTCATGGCACATTAGTAAACAGAGCATGACAGAGAGGGTACCCCAGATACAGTTTAAGCCTGACTCCCTCCAACTTTACCTTACAACTTCAGATGTATTCTATCTGCTTTGTTGATTCCTGATATGCAACGATATTATGTTGAGTACCCTTTATTATACCTTATTTTGGTGCATTTGTATATGTATTTTTTGGTAGAACCTTATTTTTATGTGTTTACAATATATCTATATATAAAATTAAAATATCATACAGTTAGTTCTGCTAAAATGCGATAGTTCCATTCTCATGCAACCCCATGTTATAAGAAAACCGCATAATTGCATCACCATTTAAACTAATGGAGCTGGAATCACATTATAAACAATACATCCTTTAAAAGTTCGCACTTTAGAAAGTGTCCCCAGTTCGTCAATCGTGTTATAGTGAATTCGCGTTAATAAAATGCACATTATAGCAGAATGACCTGTACTGTATATTTCTTTGTAGTAGCAGGAGGTTGTTCATCAACAAAGAGCTCTATAGCTAAATAACATTACCTTGTGAGGTTGTACAATAAGGTTCGACAGTGTGAAATGGTCGATTAAAGGAAGTGGGTATCCATTATCCAGGGCAGCTGCATAAGATAACAGTTTTCATGTCAGTTTAAGTGTATTATGGACATAATTCAGAAATTAACAGTTGGCCTTTACTGGTCATCTATTGTTAACAAACAGGAATACAGTAACATTTAGAACAAATTGATTGTTGAATGTGTTTAACATATGGCTGCTTTATTATCGCTGGCATGTTCGAGACTGTATGGGCATTACTGACATGGAATATCCCTAATTCTATTAGTTTGTTAAATTGTTCATTGTGGGTCCAATAACCATTTTGAAAAGATTTTCTGTCAATTTGGAGCACCTTCTTTTGATCCTATTAATTTTTTTCTTTCATATATGTTCCCATTTTAAATCTAATGATTTCAGTTTAATGTACAGTTATGGAAGTTTTTGTATACATTAAACATTCATCCGCAAAACAACAATTACATGATCGATACACACAAATAGCTTTTTAAGAAGGCTATTTTTGTTTTGTTGTCAATAAGATGAGAAAGTCAGTTAGTTTCCCATCTTGTTTCCCAATCTGTTTCCCATTTTGTCATACTGTATCAGAGTAAGGTACGCAGGTTAATTGCAGAATAAAGTGTCTCATACTTGGCTCTGGGTTGGTAGGGGCATGGTGGGAAATGTGGGGAATTTTGAAAAGTGAGTTGAAAAACAGAATGGTCTGCTCTAAAAGATGTTAGAAACAGCTTCAATAGTAATCTTCATGGGACTAGGTGTAGACAATTCATTGCCTCAAGCACGTTCTGCCATTCGGTGACATAATTGTTGATTTTTATCTTAACTCCAATTATACCACTTCTCTTTTAATTATTTTGGCTAGTAAAATAAATATTAATCTCAGGGAGGAGAAAGTGAGGACTGCAGATGCTGGAGACCAGAGTTGAAAAATGTGGTGCTGGAAAAAAACAGCAGGCCAGGCAGCATCCGAGGAGCAGAAGAATCGATGTTTCGGGCATAAACCCTTCTTCAGGAATTCCTGAAGAAGGGCTTATGCCCAAAACGTCGATTCTCCTGCTCCTTGGATGCTGCCTGGCCTGCTGTGTTTTTCCAGCACCACATTTTTCAACATTAATCTCAGGGAGCCAAAAATTGAACTCGCATCTCTTCCTTTTTGTGGGAGAGAGTTCTATATTTTTATCAGCCTTTCCATGAAGAGGTTTTCTGATCATTTCTCAAATTGCTTAAAGGTCTTTTTGTGGACGTCCCATAACAGGCAAAAATGTTCCTCCAGCAAAAGGAGTAGATTATTCAGTCCCTCAAGCCTGTTTTTAACTTGCAATGTGATTTTGTTTGATCTTTGACCTGAGACAAACACAATGTCATCAAAAGGTCACAGCAAAATACATGTCTTAATCCATTTCTGATTATTTTTCTACTGATGATGCTTAGGTTCTCATGAGTCTTTATGGAAATTGATGTTAATTTAACATTTTCCTAGCAGTACGAGTAGCAGAAGTATATTTTCCAACTTTTGTAATACTGGACGGGACCATCTCTTTGGTCTTGTAGCAACATCTCTACTTCTGGGCCAGAAGCTCTGGGAACAAGTCCTACCTCAGGTCTTGATGGCCATGGAAGGTGTGTCATATCATAGCAAAACAGGTTGACAATGAATCCATAAATCCTTCTGATATATCCAAAGCAAGTATTACAGTGGAAGGATTTCCTGGTGCAGCATGATTTGTATAATGGAGCACAAAAGCCTCGCATGTTAACACCCTCATTCCTTTTAAACCTTCTTGTACAACATAGCCCAATACCAGTCGCCAAAAATCTGAGACTGACTCCTCCTTTTCTCTGAGGTTTGTCTGCAATCTTATACCTACACCTTCTCCCTCATCATTGCTGCCCTCTATTAATTCCTTGTGCTTTCAGCCTTCTTGCACCATAATGGGTTGAAATTTCTTCTTCAATTCTCAGTACATTTTCTAAGTGTTTGTGACTGGAACTGCTTTATTGGCCTCAAAACAATTTAGAAGTTAGATCTGTCATTTCTCCTTATACCGTATTGAAACATAGAGAGTAATTTTATGAGTATGTGTTAGCAGCGAGGAGCCACACCATCTGAAAGATATTATAGTTTATTACATTTTCATTTTCCAAAGGTAAATAATGTTTATTTCTTTCACCATATTTTTGCACTCTCCTCTCCTAGCAGCATTGATTGTCTGCAGAACTTCAGGCAACTTGACCATCATTAAACCTACCTTTTATCTTCTCCTGCTGAAGCCCCTCCTCCAAGTCCCTCCTCCCTACCTTTTATCTTCTCCTGCTGAAAGGTTGAACAGTTCATCCACCTCCCTACCTTTTATCTTCTCCTGCTGAAGCCCCTCCTCCAAGTCCCTCCTCCCTACCTTTTATCTTCTCCTGCTGAACACTCTCTGCTCATTCCTGAAGAAGGGCATGTGCCCGAAACGTCGAATCTTCTGTCCCCTAGATGCTGCCTGACCTGCTGTGCTGTTAACTTCAGGCAACTTGACCATCATTAAAATGCCAACCTAGTCTGTCAAGCAAAGTGTTACTAGATTGTGATCAGAAATGGAATGTGGAGCTAAATTCATTTTTGTTTCCTTAACTCCTACGGTTCCTCTCTCTGCAATCAGCTACTGCAGAAAATATCATAGAATCAATCTGTGAATTTCCTGTTGTCCTGTTTTTCATGACCTGGCAACTCCTTCAAAAATTCATTTTTCTACATTGGAAACTGGTGTCATTTTTAATACAATAAAACTCAATTATTAGTCATTATTTGTCATAGGTTAAAATAAGTCTTGCTTTGCTTTCCAGGTTAACACTTACCATTAACACGTGGTAAAATGACAATAGAGACCAGGAAATCAATTGCAGTTTGCAGACAGTTTACCTGTGAGAATAAAGTACATTATACAGTGAAAAGAGTTATATTCAAACATGTATAAAATATGCTCATTAGTTCTGAATAATTTCTTAACTGTTTGTGAGTATGCCAAGGAAGAAACTTGATTAAGTGGTATTTTGGAATGAAAAACAGAATTTAATGTATTGAGGGCTTTGCTGATTATAGCTCTAATGATTCCAGACAAAAAAAAACATATTTCATGACTTAGAGATGCCGATGTTGGACTAGGGTGTGCAAAGTTAAAAATCACACAACACTAGGTTATAGTTCAACAGATTTAATTGGAGGCTCTAGCTTTCGGAGAGCCGCTCCTTCATCAGGTGGTTGTGGAGAACACAATTGTAAGGCACAGAATTTATAGCAAAAGTTTACAGTGTGATGTAACTGAAATTATACATTGAAAAATACCTTGATTGTCTGTTGAGTCTCTCATCTGTTAGAATGACCATTGATAGCTTCACTTCTTTCATATGTAAATAACAAGACTTTTTTAAAAAGTTACATTCTCAGGTTAACTGTAACAATTGGTGTCAGCCCAGATAAGATGTTAAGATGTTGAAGGTGTTAGCCCCCTTTGTTCCCTGTCTATGCCATAATGTTTAGACTGATTCTAATCAAAAAAGTGAGTTAACAGAGTCTTACATATGAATCCATGTAACACTCTGTTATCTCACTTTTTTGATTAGAATCAGTCCAAACATTATGGCATAGACAGGGAATACAGTGGGCTAATACCTTCAACATCTTAACATCTTATCTGGGCTGACACCAATTGTTACAGTTAACCTGAGAATGTAACTTTTTAAAAAAAGGCTTGTTATTTACATATGAAAGAAGTGAAGCTATCAATGGTCATTCTAACAGATGAGAGACTCAACAGACAATCAAGGTATTTTTCAATGTATAATTTCAGTTACATCACACTGTAAACTTTTGCTATAAATTCTGTGCCTTACAATTGTGTTCTCCACAACCACCTGATGAAGGAGCGGCGCTCCGAAAGCTAGAGCCTCCAATTAAACCTGTTGAACTATAACCTAGTGTTGTGTGATGTTTTAACTATGTTCCATGACCTAAGTAAGAGAAAGACATGGAGAATAAGATTTTTGCGAATAGCTAAATTTCACATTCTGAAAGATCATTATCATATTCTTCAGTTCATTACAATTCTCCAATTTTGTAGTTCTTCATTGAAAGGAATTAGGAAATGCAAGTTCCATCTCAGTAAAGCAGCACAACAGTTAGTTATGTGAAAGTGACTGTATTTATGAATGTGGAATGAAAGAAATGAAAGGTTTTCTCCATCACAGGCAGAAATAATGGAGAAAAATTTCTCTAGTTTTAAGCCTAGATGTTAGTGCAATTGACCAGCCTCATGCAAATGATCAGGGACTTTTCAATACTAATGAGGCATGCTTATCGTCACAATCACTGTAATCAAATAGATGCTACCCAGAAAACTGACCATGTCTCTAAAATGGAATTTTCAACTGATCTTATCAGGTTGGGGAAAATTATTCAAATTACAATCATTTTCTTAAGTTGTCAGAAACTTACTAACACATTTTAAAACTTTCTGACATAAATAAATATAGTTTACTAAGATATTGATGTATGCAAACCAATGAAATTATTAAACAGTTTAGTATAGCTTTTTTAAAAGGTCTTCTTTAGTTATTTTATACAAGTTTACTCATGGGTGGAAAGTTGGACACAGTTACCAAGATGCTTCTCTTAATTGATAAGCTAGTATCTTCAGCTGTATTACTCAGTACAAATCAACTTACCAATTTCAAATAGATCAAATAAGTTATTTTGATGGAGATAAACAGGTACACTCTATTAATGTTAATCAATTTTGCTGGGCCGTGGAAAATTTTAGCTTATTTTATTTGTTCATGGCATATGAACATGGCTGGCTGGACTGGCATTTATTGCCCATCCTTTATTGTTCTCAAGATGCTTTGAATTTTTGAGCAAACCTAAACTATAACCTAAGCAGTTCAAACAGGTAAAGTTTGACAGCAATTTTCTAATCCTTCAATCACATTAAAATTGCAAATGAGAAAGTCAGAAAATTTCACATGCACTCACTGAATTTTTCCTAAAGGAAACATGATTTCCCAAAATTCAATTACTCGTCTTAAAGTAAAATATCAATTCAGTAGAATGAAAATATCCCTTTTTTTGTTTTAATTACTGGGATGTACCTCAAAACTTTTCTGCCTCTGTAACCCTAACTGTGGCTTGAAAATTGTTATGATCCTCAGTGAATAGGGGGAAGCTGTTAGAGAGGGAACACACTTGTTGTAAACTTAGTCAGAGTACCATTGCTGCCTCAGAGCACATGACCCCAAACTTTTAGTTTATGATTTCAGTTGGGGGCCTCAACAACCACTTTGGGAATCTCTGCATTAGGATCTTACTTTGACATATCTTTATAATAAAATAACAATAGTTCCTGACAATGTATGTGGAATGCGTTTTGTATCAAAAAGTCCCATTTTCATTACACCAACCCTGACAAAATTGTGAGAGCTAAGTGAAAACTTTACTTTCTGCATGCATTACAAAAACCTTCCTTAAAATATTTTCTTCCATGTTGAAGCTCACATTTTAATGTATTTGAGATTTAAGATAGCTAATATTTTCCTTTGTCTTTATATGAGGTAACTGTTCCTTTGATATCTTTTGTTTCATTTATAAAAATTAATAACCATTATCCTTCAAATTACACAAATTTATCTCCTTCCTTTCTGAAATCTTTTGATGTTTTTCAATGATCTACAACATTTCCATGCTGTTATTAAAGTTGGTCTGGCTTAATTCCCTATTTATCTTTTTATTTTCTTAAATCATTGCCCTAACTTATTCTGCAATGCCTTACTTAGGAAACAAACATAATCTGTTTCTAACTTATAAAATCCTTTCATATTAGAATAATCATAGTATATTTCCTGAACTTCTCAAATAATGTTAACCTTTTTGAAACAAATGGATCAGAAATTGACATGATACAATGCATGCTTTCTTACCAAAGCCAAACACAGTTCTAATATTACATCTTTCAATTTGCATGTAATACTTATTCCTATACAGACCAATTTTCTTTTGACTTTCTTGCACCTGGGAACATTGGGCCAATGATGTTAATGATGTGTTTACGATTATTTCAAGACTATTTCAAGATTATTTCAATATTGCATGCAATTCTGATCTCTCTCCTATAGGAAGGATGTTGTAAAACTTGAAAGGATTCAGAAAAGATTTACAAGGATGTTGCCAGGATTGGAGGGCTTGAGTTATAGGGGGAGGCTGAGTAGGCTGGTGCTGTTTTCCCTGGAGCATCGGAGGCTGAGGGGTGACTTTATCGAGGTTTATAAAACCATTAAGGGCATGGATAGGATAAATAGACAAGGTCTTTTCCCTGGGGTGGAGGAGTCCAAAACTAGTGGGCATTGGTTGAGGGTGAGGGGGAAAGATTTAAAAGGGACCTAATGGGTAACATTTTCATGCAGAGGGTGATGCCTCTATGGAATGATGTGCCAGAGGATGTGGTGGAGGTTGGTACAATTGTAACATTTAAAAGGCATCTGGATGGGTATATTAGTAGGAAGGGTTTAGAGGGATATGGGCTAAGTGCTGGAAAATGGGACTAGATTAATTTATCATATCTGGTTGGCATGGACGAGTTGGACAAAGGGTCTGATCTGTGCTGTACATCTCTATGTCTCTATCTCTCCTGGTCTGATATCTCTACCTCGTTCAAAGCCAATGTGTAGTCACATATTTCACTCAATTTCATTACTTTTTCTATCTGCATAGAAATACATTTTCTACACAGGTAGCTCAGCAAAATTTTCTTTCTCCCTGCTTGAACAGAAATTGTGCATTGGGTATTTTTATAGCACCATAATGGATCTTGACTGAATTTCCCAGATATTGGGTTCATTTTTTAAAAGTTGTTTGGCAAGGGCTGAATGGGATTATGACCTGAGGGAATCGATGTTGAAGTTTGAAATTCTTGCAACTGAAAATAATTTTTGGAAACTACTTACTTGAAATGGACCAATGTTTGACTTCTTTAGAGACAATTGTATCCTAAAGAGGAACAATAGATATTCATTAGTACTACCCAATGTTGCATTTGGTATTAATTAGTTGTCTCATAACTATTTTTAGTCAGATAATCAAATCATTTGAAGTGGAAAGGGACTGAGATATATTCTGTATGTACTGTCAAATCACAATGAGTCAAAATTGCAAAAAACAAAACTGTGGTTGAGTTGAAGTTATCAGGAGCAGAACAGGAAATCCAATAAAAGGGTGCCCATGATAAATGGGAAGTTACGATTGGTAATTCCAGAGCAGCAGAATTCATGCAAACTTGAAAAGTGATCATGCCAACCAGTTGGAGTTAGTTCACTCTTTAGCACAAAACGATGGGCAAACCATTATTCAACATATAGATCTCCCTGAAACCATGCAACTATGGACCAACTTATAAGAAAGGTAAAGGAGATGTTGGTTGGAGGGAAAGTGAGGTTGATGCAGCAAGGGGAAAACTGTGGTGCAAATCAAAAAATGGATATCATTAAGGAGTGGAAAATTCCACCATTTTAAAGCACAAGGCAAAAATCATGGAATAGTTTAACAAGCGGGCATTCTCTACAGCAGATGAGAACGGTTTGCTATCCCGATGTTGAAGAAGATTTGCTAATGTGGTTCAAGGCAACTGGTGTGGAGAACATTCCCATCTCCAGTTCAATCCTCCAGGGTGTTACCTTGACAAAGAGACTGGGCCACAAGAAGTTCACTTGCATCAATAGATCGCAGGACTGATTCAAGATGAGGCATATCTGCAACTCCTGTATGGTATGTGGTGAGGGTGTGGCAGTTGTGACAACAATGGAAGATGACAGACTTCAAAACAGTCCTATTACATCCTGAATATGTATGTGTCAAAGGACATCTTTAACATGGGGGATGAACCTGAACTATTTAAATATTTTTACCAGAGCACTCACTAATGTTTAAAGGCTGCAGAGCAGTTGAGGAATGGGTCATTGTTGACATTGATGCCACTAAAAAGCTGACACTTCTTGTGATAGAAAAGTCGAAGAAGCACTTTGCTTTGCAAATTTCAAGACACCAATCATGCTGTATGAGGCTGATGAAACAGCCAAGATGACCTTCAGCATTTTTGAGGCAAAGATCAAGAAAGTGGACAAAGTGTATCAGCGTTAAGATAAGGAAGACTATCATTATTAAGACAACAGCCTCATGCACCTGAACATCATTGGCCTTAAGATGACATTCCTGTCACTCAACACCATTGCCAAGCTCCAGCCAATCAGTTAGAAGGTGATCAGCAGCCTGAGAAAAACAGCCATGTTCATGATGGAAGATGCAAGCCACAAGCACCAACAGTACCCACCACACGGAGTTCAAACAGGTTACAACTGCTCAAAAAGCTGAGGTTAAAGAGGAGTGGAAAAAGGCTGAACAGTCCAATGACAAGGTTCTTTTTGCTCACCTGCAGGAGGCAAGCAGGGAAATTCCAGCATAGCCAAACATGGAAACTTATGCCAAAATAGGTGACGCTGTGCACTGTACAACATAATTGGCAGACATAGCAATCATAGGTGCAGTACGTTCTTCCGCTGATGAGCAGGAAGGCTCGGATGAATGCCTGCCCACTTACCCACCTGTTTCCCTAGCTGAAATCACAAAGAACTGCAGAGATGTTCTGGGATTTCAGCATGAAAATACAGAAATAATGCTTGACTGCATTGGCAGATTGTGTGGTACCCTCCAAAGACAGCATCAAACTATTGGAAAAGATCTCTGAATTTTCCAGAGTTGAGAGCCAATATTTTTCCAAGCCCATTATTGGTCAAGTTGAGATCATTGTAATGTGTGAATAACTTGAAAAAAAATTCACATTTAATGCCTCACTGTTTTCATTTGATATATTTTGGCCAAGAGCTCAAAACTCTGCTTAATACAAATTTCTGGACAGACCTCCCCACCCCACCGATTCAACTTACTGTGACCTTATTAGTTTAATTAGAGGCATAAAACACTTCAGTTTAGTGTCTGTCAAAGGTGGTCTTTTAAAAAGCATTACGGCTTAACTGTTGAAAACTTTGTTCCTTCACATTAAGTGTCCAACACAGATTGCCCTTGAGGAAGTGACAGTGGCATGCCTTCTCAAACCACAGCAGTTCATGTTGTGAACTATGTATGCCTGTACAGAGTGTATTTAACCCTGTAACAATGAGGGAGCTGATCTGTATTTCCAAATTAAAATGGCATGTGATTTGGAGGGGGAAGTTGAAAGCAGTGGCACTTCCATGCATATTGCTGACTTCCTTTTTCTAGATGAAAGAGATAGGGTTTCTATCACAGGTTTGGTAGGTATTGTATTTTGTGGAGGGTGGGGTCTGAGTCAAGATCTAAGATGGTGGATGGGAATGCAGATCAAGTGGGCTGCTTTGTCCCTAATAATGTTGAACCTCTTGGATGTTGTTGAGCTGCACTTATCCAGACAAATGCAGAGCATTCCTTACACTTCTGACATATGCTTTGTTGACTGTGAAAAACTCTGGGGAATTAGAGATGGTTCATTTGCCACAGAATATCCAGTTACAGTATTTACAGCATGTGGCTACTCCAGTTATGCTTCTTGTTAATGGTGACCCCAGAATTTTGAGAATATTTTTATGCTTTCAAAGAATGTGGGCATCATTGGCAACACCAGCACTTGTTGCCCATCATTGTTTAATCTAATTTATGATCTGCTGTAATCCACAGTGTTATTAGGATTAGAGGTTCAGACTTTTGACCTAGTGACTGTACAGGACGTTATGATGGCTGTGCCATTCAATGTGAAATGAATATGGTTAGACTTTCTCTGGCGAATGGAACAAAGTTTAATCATGAATGAACATCGGCTTTTCTTTACTAATAATAGAGGTTGTTAAAACCATTAATCTACCTAATTTAATTTCTTTATTTAGGATGTGTAGTGATTTGACACAACTGAGATAGAAGTTTTTAGATAGAAGTTAAAAATCAACTGCTTTGCTGTGGGTCCAGAGTCATATGTTTCCTAGAAGGATGGTAGATTTTCTTCCTGACAACCCATTAGTGAACCAGATGGGCTTTTATGACAATTGACATTTGATTACAATTAGTTACATGGTTGCTATTAGACTGTCTTTTAATTCTAGAGTTCTAATACTAAATTCAAGTTTTACCATCTGCTACAATGGAATTTGAACTCATATCCCCAGAACATGAGCCTGAGATTTGGGATTATTTGTCCAATAAAATTACTACTATGCCTCTGTCTCATTCACCTCTGAGTCACCCGACTGGTGCCCTTCCTCAGTTAATCTGGTGTCAAAAGCCTCATTCCATATGTCCCAAATAAGAGACATTTTGATTTCACTCTGTTTCTCTCTCCACAGAAGCTGCCAATCCTACTGAGCTTTTCCATCACTTTTTATCTTTATCCCTCACTTCATGCTTTTGTTATTTCTAGGTAAGCGTGAGTTCATCTAAAATTCAACTTCCCATGACCTAATATGCACTACGCTCCATTCACCATTTGACCTTGCTCACAGGTCCACATTGACTCCCCACCCATAATTCTCATTCTTGTTTTCATATCCCTCCACGATCTCTCCCCTCCCTATTTCCATTTGTTCTCCACACAAACCCTACTTCCTCTGTGTTCCACCAAATCTGGATTCTTGTGCATCTGATTTTAATAGCACTGCCATTGAAGGTTATATCATTAGCTGTCTAAGCTCTGAGTTCTCTAATTCACTCCTTAAACCTCTTCATCTCCATGTCCCTCTTTATCTTTAAGATCCTTATCTTATCTCCTTTCTCCCAGTGGGGCTTGGTGCCAAATTTTACTCAGTAATCCTCTTGTGAAGCACCTCTGAACATGATGGTTATTATTGCTGTTATCATTTGTAATATTAATCTGGACACTGCGCATAAGAGACCCCGCCAGCACCAGGCCCACATCCCTCCAAACCCTTCCTAATCATATACCCATCCAAATGCCTCTTAAATGTTGCAATTGGACCAACCTCCACCACATCCTCTGGCAGCTCATTCCATACATCAGTTAAAGGGAAAATATTTCTTGAATTTATCTTCATCAATCTATTCGGTGTAGATGCATCTGTTTGCATTGTATGACTGATCACCACAGAGTGAAGCTCCAACTTCACACTGAAAACATTCTGCATAATGGTGTGTAGCACTGCCACCATGCAGTGTAGGATGCGTTCAAAACATAATGACTCAAAATCAAGCATTTAGCAAGTGTGGTGGAACTTCAATGACAGCAACAGATTTGCATTCTTTAATCTGTAACCTCATGACCTTGTATAGGCCTCATGCTACTATTGCCATCAAGTGAGGAGGTCAATGCTGATTTAATGCAGAATGGAGGAGGCCATGCCAATGTAGCACGAGGCATCCCAGAACACAACCTGCCAACTTGGTAAAGTTACAACACAAGGCTACTTATATGCCAAACATTAGAAGCAACATGTAAGAGATAGAGCTAAGTGATTCCCTTAATCAACGGATCAGATCTAAGCTCTGCCACCCTGCCACATCCAGTCCTGAATGGTAGCGAACAATTAAATAACTTACAGAGAGGGAGGAAGCTTTCCAAATATCCCCATCATCATTAGTGGGGGTGATCAGCATATCAGTGCAAAGCTAAGGCTGAAGCATTTGTAACCATGTCCAGCCAGAAGTGTCGAGTGGATGATCCAACTTGACCTCATCTGGAGGCCCCTGTAGCGCAGAAGTCAATCTTCAATCAATTTGATTAATTTCACATGATATCAAGAATTGGATCAACACATTGAATACAGCAAAGACTAGAGACCTTGACAACATTCAACAGCAAAGCACCAAGCCAAGCTATTCCAGTACAGCTACAATACTGGCATCTATCCAACAATGTGGAAAATTGCCCAGCTGTGTCCTAATCAAAAAAGGCGGTCAAATATAATCCTGCCAATACTGACCTATCAGTCCATGTGTGTTCCTCAGCAAAGTAACTGAAGGGGTCATCATTAGTTCCATAAAATGGCATTTACAAAGGATTAACTTGCCTACGGACAATCTGAATTCTGTCAGGGTCTTTCCTCTCCTGACCACTTGATTCAATCATGCTGCACTCCAGCGGTGAGGTGAGAGTGGCTGCCCTTGACATTAAGACAGCATTTGATGAGTATGTCATTAATCCCCCACTATCAATGCCCAAGAATTTACCATTGACTAGAAACTGAACTGGACCTGCCATCATCATACTGTGTTTACAAATGTGAGTCAGAGGTTCGGAAATATTTGGTAAATAACAGGCCAATGCCTGTTCACCATCTAAAAGGCATAAACCAGGAATTTGATGGAATATTCTTGGCTTGCTTGGATGAGTGCATCTCCAACAATGCTCAAGAAGCTCAACATAATCCAGGACAAAGCAGCCCACTTGATAGGCATCCCATCCAGCATCTGCAACCTTCACTCCCTTCATCGCTGAAGTACAGTGATAAGGCTATTTATCAACAAGATGCAAAGCAGTAATCCACCAATATCCTTGAACAGCACCTTCCAAACCTACAACTCTACTGTCTAGAAGGAACAGAGCAGCAGATACATGGCAACACTTCCACCTGCAAATTCCTCTCCAAGCCACTCACCATCCTGACTTGGAAACATTTCACCATTCTTGCAGTATTGCTGGATCAAAATTCTAGAACATCCTTATTAACAGCACTGTGGGTGTTGGAATGACTGCAACAGTTCTAGAAGAGAGCTCATCACCATAATCTCAAGTAGGGATGGGCAATAAATTCTGGTCTACCCATTAACGTTCACATCCCATGAAGGAATATTTAAAATATGTGGAGGTCCACAGTCTTGATGGTGCTGAGGTATTGGATTGAGAGGTGTAGCTGATGACTGGCCAATACAGTTTGTAGCAGCAACTGAAGACAATTTTCCTCATTTTTAATTGGAAGCAATTTCTGTTCTTCCTGAATGCGTTGTTGAGCAAGTAATGCAGTGAAATCAGAGACAGCGAACGAGTCCATTTAAAAGAGTGCTGAAGGATCACAAACTTCGAAATTAGAATACTCATCGAACACAGATTGAGAACAGTTGAACAGCACAAGTAATTAAACTTACTTTATTAATAACTTCTCTCAATTATTTTACTATCATATTACACATGTTACCTATCCAATGTTAGTTGTCCAGTAATCTTGTCATCTTTTATACCTATTGTGGTTGTGATCTGTGCATTCTGTGAATGGAAATATTCAATTGTCAGATTCCAACAATACTTGCAAATTTAATTAGATTTACAAGTTATGTCAAGTCAAAAACTCACCAGTTTTATACTAAAGAGTGCAACTAGTGTTGAATTTGGTAAGATAGCAAAAGCAAAGATGTCTCCAGATGTTGTGAGGATGATTTTGCCGTTCAAAAATGTCACAACCGGTGCAGAATCGCTTACAAGGTGAAGCTTCATTTTCATAACTGGATACATTTTTTTCACCTGGAATGATTAAATGTAAGTATTAGAATCACAGAATCTCTACCATGTGGATCCCTCCAAAGAGCATCCTACCAGAATCCCCTCCACCCCACCCTAACTCTGTAACCCTTAATTTCCCTTGGCTAACCCACCTAGCCTACACATGCCTGGACACTACAGGGCAATTTAGCATGACCAGTCCATCTAACCTACACATCTTTGGCCTGTGGGGGGAAAGAGGAGCACCCGATCAAAACCTATGAAGACACAGGAGAATGTGCAAACTCCGCGCAGTCACCTGAGGATGGAATTAAACCCAGGTCCCTGATGCTGTGAGGTAGCAGTGCTAACCACTGAGATACCATGCTGCCCCAAATTGTGAATATATGACCCATCAAATCAAATGTGATATGCAATATCTTCCAAAAATAACAATTTAAGAAACATCTCTTGAAAATTTGACAACTTTAAGAAAGGCTGTGAGAAGAAGCCTGGGAACTTTAGATCTGTGAGCCTGACATCAGTGCTGGGTAAGTTGATGATGGCAATTCTAAAAGATAGGATTTATATGCATTTGGCAAGGCAAGAAATGATTAGGGATAGTCAGCATGGTTTTGTGGAGGGGAAATCATGTCTCACAAACTTGATTGAGTTTTTTGAGGAAATAACCAAAAAGATTGATGAGGGCAGAGCGGTAGATTTTGTTTACTTGGACTTTAGTAAAACCTTTGATAAAGATTCGCATGGCATACTAATTAGTAAAGTTAGATCACATGGGATTCAGGGTGAGCTAGCCAAAATTGGCTTGATGGTAGGAGACAGAGGGTGGTGGTGGAGGTTGTTTGTCGGACTGGAGGCCTATGACCATCTGTGTTCCACAGAGATCAGTTTTGTTTGTCATTTATACAAATGATTTGGATGAGAATGTAGGAGGCAGAGTTAATAAGTGTGCAGAGCACACCAAAATTAATGGTACAATTCGCAGTGAAGAAGATTATCTAAGATCACAAGGTGGTCTTGGTCAATTAGGTCAATGGGCTGAGGCGTGGCAGATGGAGTTTAATTTGGATAAATGCAAGTATTACATTTTGGTAAAACAAACAAGGGCAGGACTTATACAATTGATGATAGGCCCTGGGTAGTCTTCTGGAACATAGGCCGAGGGGTTCAGTAACATAATTCTTTGACATGGTGACAGCGTGGTTATGAAGATATTTAGAATGCTTGCCTTCATTGCTCAGATCTTTGCGTACAGGAGTTGAGATGGCATGGTGAGTTTGTATAGGATGTTGGTGAGGCTCTTTTGGAGTACTAAGTGCATTTCTGGTTGCCCTGCTTTAGGAAATATATTATTAAACTAGAGAGGGTTCAGAAAAGATTTATCAGGATGTTGTCAGGAATGCAGGGTATGATTTTTTTTAGATTAGATTACATTACATTACAGTGTGAAAACAGTCCACACCGACCCGCCGAAGTGCAACCCACACATACCCCTACATTTACCCCTTACCTAACACTATGGACAATTTAGCGTGGCCAATTCACCTGACCTGCACATATTTGGACTGTGGGAGGAAACCAGAGCACCCGAAGGAAACCCACGCAGACACGGGGAGAACGTGCAAACTCCACACAGTCAGTCGAGGCGGGAATTGAACCCGGGTCTCAGGCGCTGTGAGGCAGCAGTGCTAACCACTGTGCCACCGTGCTGCCCATTTATAAGGAGATTTTTGCAAGGTTTGTAGCTCAGGTTGAGGTTTCGGGTGTAGGCTTGCTCATTGAGCTGTAGGTTTGATATCCAGACATTTCATTACCTGGCTAGGTAACATCATCAGTGGCGACCTCCAAGTGAAGCGAAGCTGATGTCTCCTGCTTTCTATTTATATCTTTCTCCTGGATGGGGTTCCTGGGGTTTGTGGTGATGTCATTTCCTGTTTGTTTTCTGAGGGGTTGATAGATGGCATCTAGATCTATGTGTTTGTTTATGGTGTTGTGGTTGGAGTGCCAGGCCTCTAGGAATTCTCTGGCATGTCTTTGCTTAGCCGGTCCCAGGATAGATGTATTGTCCCAGTCAAAATGGTGTTTTTCTCATCCGTGTGTAGAGCTACGAGGGAGAGAGGGTCATGTCTTTTTGTGGCTAGCTGGTATTTGTGTATTCCGGTGGCTAACATTCTTCCTGTTTGTCCTACGTAGTGTTTGTGGCAGTCCTTGCATGGAATTTTGTAGATGACGTTGGTTTTGTCCATGGGTTGTACTGGGTCTTTTAAGTTTGTTAGTTTTTGTTTGAG
>NC_057729.1:10687653-10711843 GCF_004010195.1 Chiloscyllium plagiosum
ATTTTTAGGAATTCCTGGGTGGAGTGGATGGAGTGCTGTGACTCTTCTACTAGGTATTTCAGTCTTGCGTGTAGTTCTTTGGCCAGTCTGTAAGTTGGTATTCCGGGTAGTGAGACTATGGATCTGAGGGGGGCTCCTGGTTTATGGATTTTTGGCAGTCCGTAGAATCGTGGGGTGTTGGTCCCATCGGGTTTCATTTTCTGGAATTCCGTCTTGTTTAATTGTCCGGAATTGTATAATTTTCTTAGGAGATGTGTAATTTTGTTTCTTAGTTGTGGGGTCGGGTCTAATGCCACCTGTTGGTAGGTGTTGGTGTCTGCGAGTAGTGCATTGGCTTTCTCGATGTAGTCCCTTCTGTTCAGGATGACTGTGAGCCGACCTTTGTCTGCAGGTAATATAACAATGTTTTTGTCTTTTTTGAGGTTTTCTAGGGCTTTCTTTTCTTCTGTGTTCAGTTTGTTTCCTTCCCTCTTTCGGCTCTAACCACCTTACCATACATCAAAGAAGTTTCAGAAATGACAGCCAGACTACTAAGACCTCTCGGAATCCTAGTAGCACACAAACTCACCAACACTCTCAAACAAAAACTAACAAACTTAAAAGACCCAGTACAACCCATGGACAAAACCAACGCTATCTACAAAATTCCATGCAAGGACTGCCACAAGAACTCTACGTAGGACAAACAGGAAGAAAGTTAGCCACCAGGATACACGAACACTAGCTAGCCACAAAAAGACACGACCCTCTCTCCCTCATAGCCCTACACACTGATGAAAAAAAACCACCACTTTGACTGGGACAACACATCTATCCCGGGACAGGCTAAGCAAAGACATGCCAGAGAATTCCTAGAGGCCTGGCACTCCAAACACAAACACATAAACAAACACATAGATCTAGATGCCATCTATCAACCCCTCAGAAAACGAACAGGAAATGACATCACCACAAACCCCAGGAACCCCATCCAGGACAAACATATAAATAGAAAGCAGGAGACAACAGCTTCGCTTCACTTGGAGGTCGCCACTGATGATGTTACCTAGCCAGGTAATGAAACGTCTGGATATCAAACCTAGAGCTCAGCGAGCAAACCTACACCCTAAATTTATAAGGAGAGTCTGAATAGGCTGGGATTTTTTTTCGCTGGAGTGTAAGAGGTTGAGGGGTGACCTTATAAAGGTTTATAAAATCATGAGGGATAGGTAAGGTGAGCGGCAAGTGTCCTTGCCCTGAGGTGGCAGATTTCAAGACCATGGGGCATATTTTTATGGTGTGAAGAAAAAGATTTTAAAAAGACATGAGGGGCAACATTTTTACACAGAGAGTGGTTTGTGTGTGGAATGAGCCTCTAGGGGAAGTAATGGATGCAGGTACAATGTTGAAAAGATATTTGGATAAGAACATGAATAAGAAATATTTGGAGGGATATGACCAAATGCAGGCAGGTAGGACTAAGTTAGTTTGGGATTACAGTCAGCATAGACTGGTTGGACCAAAGGGTCTGTTTCATAGAACGCTTAAAATGTGGAACTAGGCCCTTCGGCCCAACTGACCCTCTGAAGAGTAAGCCACCTAGACCCATTCCCTGTTTTTACTCCTGAAAATTCCCCCATAACCCACACATCCCTGAACTTTATGGACAATTTAACATGGCCAATCCACCTAACCTGCACATTTTTGGATTGTGGGAGGAAACCACAACATCCAGAGGAAACCCACACAGATACGGGGAGAATGTGCAAACTCCACAAGGTCAGGCCCCAAGGCTGGAATCAAACCCGGGTCCCTGGCGCTGTGAGGCAGCAGTGCTAACCACTGAGCCACTGTGTCGCATGTTTCCATGCTGACTCAATGACTCTATAATCCCTTCATGTAGTTCAGGGCAGTTTCAGGTGTGAGCAGAACACCAAGTCCTATAACTGTAAATCTACTGTGCACAAAGTCTGCAGCTATAGGGTCAATGTTGTCTAAGAATGGGAATTTAATTCAGAATATTATAATGTTATTTTAATTTGATTTTTTGTCGATAAATACTTCTTATGATAATTTTGTATTTGTGAGATTTTTTTTGAAAATTTTACCTTGAGTCGCACTGTAGCAATATTAGAGTCAATTGTAATTTTTGGTTGATTGAATTTGTTGATAACTAGGTCAGACCAGGAGAGGTCACTATTGCTGCATTGATAAAAAAAATATTTCAAAAATCCAAACTTTGGGACGTGCTGGATGAGCAGATTTTTGCTGTGAAAAATGAAAAGCTTATTGTAAAAGAATTAACACTAAGAAACTTCCATTTATTTTGAGTGAATTCATATGTGCTTTGGCCAAAATAACTTGTTCTTAGCTTTGATCGTTTTGACCGCACATCCGGTATTTTCCACTCTCCACCATGTTTTTCGATTGACAAATCTACTGAAATGTGTCTTCATGTGTCGTTGTGGTTTTAGGATCAGATCTGGAGCAGTTCTAATATTTCTCACTGATACTCTCCTTTCCTCTCCCCTTCCCCTTCCTACATTTCTTAGTTTTCAGGGACCTTTATCATCATAACAATAAAAAAAAACGAAAATAACTCAGTCAGGCTGGCAGCACCTGTGAAGTGAGAAACAGAGTTAACATTTTGAGTCTGATATGACTCTTCTTCAGAACTTTGATCTTAATATCTCAGTTCAGACAGTGAAAGCATCACCATCCACTTTAGCAGAAAGCCAGTGCAAAGTTGTGAAAGATGTTATACTTGTCTGACTTTATTACACAAAACATGATTGAATTATGATTAAGGAATAAGATATTGGGCCAGATTTTCTGAGGGGTGGCAGTCTCACAAACTTAGATTCTTCTCCACCTCTTGATTCCAAAGGATTGTGCATCTCTATGACTCTATGACTATGAGATTGGAGCTCTACATTTCTGAGGGGCGATTCTGCTCAGACCTCCCTCAGAAATGTGGAGCTGTGTATCCATTCTTTCATGGTGCAGAACGATCAGAGGAAGGAAAATCGCATTTCCCTTTTCAACACAGTCAGAAACTTAACAAGCCCCGACAGCCATTTTAATAGCTGCTGTGGAATGACAAGATGTGAAGGTGCAGGTGTTGGACTGGGGTGAAGAAAGTTAAAAACTATGTTGACTGTGATTTTTAATGTGCAAAGCCATGTCCATGAGGTAAATGTGGTGTTAGGATGCTGGGAAAGTAGGGGTAGGATGCCAGTAAATAGTGTCCCAGGTAAGTAGAGTGACAGGTTCGTAGAGTGCCAGAGTGCCAGGTGAGTAGGGAGCCAGGTAGGTCAGGTTAGAATTTCTGAGGGTTTGATGCCAGATAGTTAGACGTAGGGTGCTATGGTGCAAATGGGCCAGATCAGAGATGCACGTTTCGGCTAGGTTTGGTGGGGTGGATGGCTGTGTGAAGCTGGTCTCAGGTTTGGTGGCAGTGAAGAGCAAAATAGCACAGGGCAGGGTTACACTAGACACACGGGCACACAAGATAGCCGCTGAACCATCAGTTGGCCAACTTGACACACAAGATGGCTGCCGGATCACAATATGGAGAGAAACAGCAGAGCAGATACAGACATGCCTGGGCCCACCAAAATGCCAGCACAATGCACTCACAACCCAGTTGATTAGTTTAAGGTGGGTGGGGAAGATAATGCATATGAGTAACAAACACTGCCTACTGAAGTGTCTGGGTCCAGCCAATACCTCTTATAGAAATGCTAACAGCTTCATACAGACTCAATACAAAATGCTAATAGCCAGGGCTGCAGTAATCGTCCTTCTCAGGAAGAGCGATTAGCGCCCATTACTACAGTAATGGATTTTCGTGCAGACATTGAAACTTACAATGTCTACACAGAAACTGACAATGACCACGCAGAAATTAACAAAGGCTGCGCTGGAACTGACAAAGACTGTATCGAACTATCGACGATTCTGCAATGATTGACATAAACAAACCATGTTACAAAGACAGTAACCTCATCACTGACCTATTATATCACAAGATGTATAAAAGTTTCTGTGACCGCTGTGCTATTGGTGTCTTTCTCTCCCCAGAGCTCCAGTATTTCCTTGTGCAATAAACTCTGTCATTGAACCCTGATTCTGACTCAGAGACTAGTGTTTTTCCCCACAACAGCAGTGACTGAGTGGAGGAAGGAGTAAGATCAGAGTTGGTGTGGTAGTGCTGATGGCGGGGTTGGGAGGTTTGGCTTGGCTATGGAGATAATGTTGAAGTTGTGCCAGGTGATGGGGTGGGGACTGGATAAAAGCTTTCGCAGAACTTCTTCAGGGCAGACATTCCTGGAAGAGAGGTGGAAGTGGGTTAAACACTGGATAAAAGCTGGGGTGGGGACTGGAGTTGGGTCTGACAGCAGTAGTGGGTAGGGGTTGAAGGATTCAGCAGTTGCGTCACAGGCAATGACATTGGGATGGAGTTAATGGGTTGTGGCGTAGATTAGAATAGGCATGTTGGGTCCCCGGGGGGAGAAGGTGTCAGGGAATCCCAGGTGGAAAGTCAGATTTTAGATGGGACATCAGGTACTGAGACAAGGGGGTGTTGTGTTCAGATGTGGGAGCCGGAGTGTTAGGTCACTGAAGTGGGAGGGTGTGTCAGACCAGGGTCTGGGGAGCTGTAAGGGGTCTGGGGAAAGTGTACTTGAGGTGCATGAGATAATATGAGGTCAGGAATTAGACAATGTATTTCATCATCTAACTTTGCCTAAGTAGCTATTTTAATTAATTTCATAGGAATCCCTCTGAGTGCTCCACCTTTAAATGGATATTTTAAATTTGAAGTTAAATGCAGAGAAATTTCCCAGTGAAAATTCATTCCCTTCAGAATGCACTATGCTGGAGATTCCGCAGGGTCTCCATATCCCAATCTGATTTCCGCAGGAATAATGAATGTTTGGCTAGTGGAAAATTCGGGCTTTTATCTTATTAGGTTAGGGAATTCAGAGATATGGAATTAAGCTGAGTACATGGTGTTGGAGTAGAGATCAGCCATGATATATCTTGAAAAGTTGAATAGGCATTGAGGGTAGATGTCCAACTCCTGTCTCTATTTTCTACAGCAGCTGGAATAACATTAGCGACCTCACTACTTCAAATTGAATGGTCAAAAGAGTGAAAGCAGCAGTTTTGACAAAGGAAAGACTGCACAGAGCTCTGAAAGATGTCCTGGTTATCTGACTAATGAAGGATGATTCTGTGCCTGGGTTCCAGTGGGTTGCTTTTATTAAGCATGCACCTGAAAACTGTGGCTGCAGTATTGCAGCACTCTATCCAATCTCTGGTTCCTCCTAGTCTAACTCCCATCTGGAAACATTGTATGATGGATAATTGGCAACTTGTTTGTGTCTAGTTAATTAGAGTTGTATTGAATTCCATTCAGAATCTTTAAGAATGTTCACAGTCAATAATAATTTTTACAATCAGGCCTAGTGTAGAATTACATCACTTATTTTTTCATCGAGTTATTACAGAAGCAATATTAATATAATGTAAAAAATTCATTTGAACCTGTGGGATCAAGGTTCCAATGGTCAATGTATCCAAGTGTATATGTGAATTCTCTGGGAGCTGCAGGAAAAAAAAGTCCATTATCAGTTACATTAAATGATCAGAATCATTTTCATGAACATTTTCATAACTCATTGGCAAAACAGTCATAGTTGAATTTATCCTTACCATTAATTAATGAGTTATTTTTACTTAAATTGCTACAGCCCCTCCAGATATCAAAGGGGTTTATGAGTTAGGGAAGACTTTCTATCCTAGCTGGACTCATTTATCATTTTCTATTAGTTGCTGTATCTTTAGTACACAATGTAATAGTCATAATGGATGTTTTAAGGTTGATAGAATGACTTTAAGAAACTAATTACATTTCTAATGGGGAAAGATAAACAAAGAAATGAAAATGAATTTCCTGTAATGGAAACGGACTGAAGGCTGAGAGGAGTTAAATATGGTTTCATTTTTTTTATGATGGGCGATATCTAAGATTTTTTCGTGCATTGATTCCAAACCCAAATGTAAATGCTTCATTTGCAGATTCAGTGATAGTCATCTTTCATCTGAAATGTATTTGAGAAACTGGGCTCCAGTCAAAGTCTAGGCAGATATCCAATGCAATTTATTAGTAACCCTCACTGGATAAATACAACAGCATTCCAACAAAACAGACAAGCATTGTGATTTATATTTCACAATAATCAGCTCTCAGAAGAAACTGGCACTTATATTGGAATTTTAATTTTTTTTAACTTCAATGGCAGACAATCCTAATGTACCTCTGTTCACCTATAAACCCATCAATGGTAAGCTATGAAGGACCTCTTTGTGATTTAATGAACCTTAGTGTGGAAGCAACAATGGTCGAGAATACATATTTTTTGGAACTTCGGCTGAAATGGGCCAGTCAGGGCCAGTATGCTGCACATTTTATTGTACTTAGGATTTTAGATGATTTCCAAATTTGAAGTGATATTTTTCAGGAAACGATTTTAGAAGAGGGTTGAAGGAAAGGATTTAAAGTAGGTCAAAAAAAAAACATTATTTCAAGAGTTTTGGGGTATATTTAACAGGGGAATTGCTTGAAACTAATCTCAATTACATTAAGGAAAGGACATTTGACAGGACACGTGCCCTAAATTTTAATTATGGAGATCAATGTTGAGTTAGAAAACACAGCAAAATTAACAGGCTTCAAGCAAAGTATGATTCTGGAATGAGAATGAATGATCCTATCTCCACCATGACAAAATTCTAAATCCTGCCCAAACCTGTTTTTTTTCAATTTCAGGGGGCAGGATTCAGGGGGCAGGATTAAGGGTGGGTAGTAGTCTGCACTTGCACATTTTCAGAGGCAGTTGACCTGATAAATGATCAGTTGCCTTCACTCAGATTTGATTTTGAAGCTCCTGGTGTCTGGAGCCCAGGGTATAAAGATTAGACCAGGTAAGAGCAGGTCTGCTCTCAGTGCGTTAGTTCGTAAATCCCACTGGAGAGCTGAGGTACTTTTGTGGATATTACCCCCGGGGAATCAGCTTGGGGCTGCTGGCCATGGATCCTTTAGCACTTGGGGGTCTGTGGTCAAGTATTCTCCAGGAGTGAAGATCATCAATCCTTGTGTTGTCTTAGATGGGTTTATTCACTATGGGAAAATCATGTGTAAAAGGTGATTAAACCCTTTCCAACTGACCAACTGTCCTGTCAAGAAATATCAACCCGTTAAAAAAGTGCTTTCATGAATGAGGAAGCTATTCTCAATTGTGTGTAGACTGCAAATATAAAGCTTTAAATAATGAACTTTCTTTATCCTACTATGTGCGAGGTTCCCTTGTAGACACTATTTGAGTTGACATGGTGGGCAAAAAAAAGTGTGATTGGTGGAAGTAAGCACTCAGTTGGTATAGGAAGTATAAGGGGTGCCGGGGAGCATGAGGTTTGGAGCTAATGGCTCAGGCCTATAAGTGGTACAGATTGACATTGATGAGGCGTCAAGTGAAGCAAAGTGAGAGAGGTGGAATGGGTGAGGACATTCATTTATAAAATATTGGAATGGGACTAGATTAATTTAGGATATGTTGCACTGGGCACTGAAAGGTCTGTTTCTGTGCTATACATCTCAAAGACTCTCTGACTCTGTAACTGCTGAATTGATTTCTAGATATTGCCTGGTGATAAGTAAGAACCTGCAGTTTTAATCTGGCTGAAGCTCTTTGACACAATTTAAAATATGAAGCTGTCCACAGTAATTATATGTTTGGATTAAAGCTCTACTCACCATGTCATCAGTAATGTTAATAGATAAATCGCCTACTGAGTTGAATACATAACCAGCAGTGTTAAAGAAATATTCAGAAAATCCAATATAAAGCATCCGGTCATAGTCCACTAAAAAATCCAATGGTGGAGCAGAAAAAGGGACATCAGCACGATGCAAAAGATTATAGAATTCTCCCTAGTTTAAAATTAGATTTTGGTTAGTATTATTCTGATGATTAATAGTTTATCAGTAAACCACATTAAATTTATTTTTATAGCATGACAATTTACTTTTCAATATGTGCACAACACACACACACACAGACACACATACACTCAAAACTAAAAGGCTACTATAAAGAACTTAAAACAAAAACAAGTACTTGGTTGTGCTATATCATACTGAAACATCTTGAAGCACTTCATGCAATGAATGACTTTATAACACGCAACAAGCGTTGTTATCAAGTCAAGTACACCAGGTGTCCTGGAGCAATAATACATACCAATGCCATAAAGAAGCAGTCAATCTGCTTTTTATTCCCCAACATTATTTAAAAATCTAAAGTTGACCAGAACAGCAAGAAAATCCAGTGCTGTTTTTTAAACAATATCACAGCCTGAGCAGACATCAGTTGGAAAGCATCTCCACAGTTGTGGCTTTGCTTCAATGTTGCATTGGGTATCAGCACAGTTTGCGTCCCCTTGGTTTGGGATTCTACAATCTTTTGTCTCACAAAGGCTAAGTAGAAAGATGTAGAAAGCAACACAGAAAGAATGAAGAATAGGAAATAATGAGATGGATAATTTCAGGACCAGCCACATTTACTTCGATGAAGTATCACACAGAAATCGGCTCAAGTGTTGTATCACAAACTATACATCAGACATTATAGTGCTTCTAAATAGCATATTTTCTGACTCAACATAGGTAATGCCAGGAGACGTCAATATACTTTCAGCCGAAAATATCTTCTAAATACACAACACCAGATCTTAAATGAACATCATTTATATTTTAATAATTTTCATCCAAACAGCTTTTTTATGCAAATCTTCTTTGGGAAGCAGCTAATATTTTTTAATCAGAAAATCTTGTTTGATCTATATGTATTGTGTTGTGTTCCGTCATACCTTGAGAGGCAAAATTAGCGAATCTTTTGCCACTTCTGGAAGACTGGTTAAAGAGTAGTCAATCCCAACATATTTGTCAATTTTCTTTGTCACTGAAACAGTAAAGAAGTTAGAAACACATTAAAATGTTGATAAACCTTTGAGTGCTCTTCAGTGTAAAACATGAGAACAGAATAGCGTGGACTAAGAAAAGATCATCAAACTGTGATTCCCCAAATCCACATCTCCTATTAGACCACTGACAACTTATTTGAATTCAGTTCATCCAAATTTATTTAATCTGACCACATAATTAAGTGCAAAATGCCACTTTGTTAATAGAAAATCATTTTAATGTTGTATAGCTACAAACTGTTGTAATAGATGCATTTTATCAGCATTGGATCTGAAATTCTGACCACCACCATTAGGTCATTTGATCTATACTTTCGTGGATTTGTTCAATTACTTAGGAACCATGTTAGCTGCCTGCCTGACACTATTCCCTTTTCAATGTTTTATTTTATATACATATCTGATGCCTCTCAATTATATCCATTATACATAGAAACCACCTGATGAAGGGCTTTTGCCCGAAATGTCGATTTTCCTGCTCTTTGGATGCTGCCTGGCCTCCTGTGCTTTTCCAGCATCACAATCTTGGCTCTAATCTCCAGCATCTACAGTACTCACTTTCACATGGAAACCACCCATCCAGGCCACAGTTTATATCTCTCCATGTCTGATTGGATTATCAATGATCTGATTTCACGTATTTGTTGACATGGTTCTATCACCACCTCATTTCTATTAGTAGGTGGTCTGAAGGTATGATTGATCCTTTTTATTTCTCATTTTAATCCACGTGGATTTTGTTTCTAACCTTCTGTTCATTTATGATACTTTACTGAAGCCATTATTTTATATCTAATTAGTACAGCTCTTCTGCCCCCTTTGTTTTACTTATCCTTTCTGGTTATGTTTAATGTGGAACTTTTAGTTGGCAATCCAGTTCTTTGTGCAGCCAAGTTTCAGCTACCCTCATCATATCAGGTTCCACTTCACGGACTTCTGCCTTCAGTTACCCTATTTGTTTCAGACTTTGTGTACACTGATAAACAGGCAGATTAATTCATCTTTGCCAGTTGTTCCTTTCATTTTATTTTTAACAGTCCTTTATACTTCTGTTTTATGACTAGTTATTTGGTTACAGCTCATCTTTATTACCTGATTTAATTCTCATTCTCCGTTTTTATTTACAGATTTAACTTACTTTCTTTCCTTCATTTTAACGGATTAAATTGCTATTAACAGGACTTCATATCCTTTCCGTAAAGACACTGCTCCAACTTCAGTTCAGGTGGAACCTATACCACTGGTACTGCTCCTTCCCGTGTTATTTTGCTGCCATCATCTTATGAAATGAAACTTCTCCTTACCACACCAAACATTCCCCTTCCTAAGTTTGATAGCTCTTTGTCAATTAACACATCAATAGGTGGGAATCCCAATAATACATTTGAATTTCTTTTATTCATAACTTCCAATACTCTTTTCTTCCCTAATATAATGGAATCTCCAGAAGCAGTTGGCGACAGTGAAGGAGTGCACTCGAACAGACCCTGTGAGTGTTTGGCAAAAGCAAAGTTTATGGGAAAAAAGGAGCAGGCGGATATTGGATTCTTCAACCCAATGCAAACCAATTGGACTTATCCTTTGTAAGTACAGTAAATAATTTCTTATTTAACTTTAATTCCCCTTCATGTTTGTGCTGACCTGTATCCAGTGGGATAAAGAATCCTTACTTTATGATCTTTGGGCCATCTGTGTGTTCACATCTTATGTTGCACTTATCTCATTGGTCCCAATATGGATCACAAATGAATCTAAACCAGATCTTTCCAAGTTTCTCTCCATTTGTTCTGAAATGTAGTTTACTTTCACACTGGGTAGACAAAACACACTTTTGCTTCTGGGTGAGACTATTGGAGGACTCAATCTTTCTTTCTAATAACACAATCCTTGCTGATCAGATTCTTTTTATTCTGCCCCTTCTCCAAAACTCCCCTACCTTCCAGACCCTCCACCTCTTGTGTTACCTGGTCCATAGAATGATAGAATCCCTACAGTATGGCCATTTAGCCCATTGAGTCCACATCCACCCTCCGAAGAGCGTTTCCCCCCCACACCCCACACTTCCCTGTATCCCTGAATTTCCCATGGCTAATCAACCTAGCTAGTACATATCTGAACACTATGGGTAATTTAGCATGGTCAAACTACCTAACCTGTGCATCTTTGGACTGTGGCAGAAATGTTGGTATAGTTAGCATTCTGGCAATTTACACAGGCAATAAATATATTGTATTTATTGGAGCAGACCATTGACTCTGGGATTTCCTTCTCTATGTTTCTTTGGCTTCATTTTCTTGCTCACGAAGTATCATAATCTCTCCTCTCTGCGCCTGAGTTTATCTTTGAGGTGTGACTTTGCTTTAGAGAAATTGACTCAAATTACTAACTGTAGGTCCCCTTTGCTAAACCACTTCTCTATGTGTCAGGGTATCTCCAATACTGATTTTAATTGATCTATTGAGCCATGGTGTCTCTATCCAGAGACATTTACAGCAGTCTGGGGCAATATCCACATACTTTGGAAGATTGCAGTCTGGATAGAGAGTTTGTACTCCCAGTTGTTTTATATTTAGTTATTAGTACTCATTTATTTCTATATACAGTACAATCATGTTTTTAGATTACTTACAGTGTGGAAACAGGCCCTTTGGCCCAACAAGTTTACACCAACCCTACCCAGACCCATTCCTCTACATTTATCCCCTCACCTAACACTACGGGCAATTTACCATGCTCAATTCACCTGGCCTGCACATTTTTGGACTGTAGGAGGAAACCGGTGCACCTGGAGGAAACCCATGCAGGCACAGGGAGAATGTGCAAACTCCACACAGACAGTTGCCTGAGGCGGGAATCGAACCTGGGTCTCTGGCACTGTGAGGCATTGTTGATGGGTTTGTTGAGTAAGGGGTTCATGTTAATTAGTCAATGATGTAACTGATTTCACAGTCATGACAGAAGCATAGAACAGTCAGAGAGGACAGTCAAAATGGAGACTGAGAGACAACTAACATTCAGCATTAGACTGTAGTATCATATAAACAACAGCGAGAATAAAGAGTTAAGATTACTTTATTGTATTTATATCCAGATATGTGTGTGTGAGAGCTGCCATAGTCTTACCAGATCATAGAGCTGCTCTCTCATTAAAGTGAGGTGACTGGTGGTGGTTTATCCTGAGGGCCACCATATGTCAGGCGAGGAGAGAGGTTGAGAAGGAGAGTCCTTCATGCTAACCTCAGCAAGTGATGGAAATTAAACCCACACTGTTGGCATAACACTGCTTCGCAAACCAACTGTCCAGCCAACTGAGCTAGACCAACCCTATGTCCAGATATACTGATAGAGTACAGCAGCTCAGATTGTCCATGTGCATCAACACTGAAAGGGACCATAACACTTCTACAAACCAGACCTTCCTTCCATGATCAAATACCATCCCACATCAGGGCTTGCCTTAATTTCAGATTAATTTGTGATTTATTAGCCATTTGTCAACTTGCTTGTTTTATTATTTCTTGAATTATTATTTGTTTTTGTATACTAGATTTTAATAGAATGATATTCTGAATCCTTCAATGTTTATAAGTCTTCCATTCTATATGACAATTTTAAGCCCTGAAATCAGATTAATTAGTTAAATATTTGACTTACGTTTGTAATAATTGAAATACTTGCTCTTAATTGTAAGGTACGTAAACAAAAGCAATAACTCCTCAGGTTCCACTGCTCTGTTAACTTTAGCTTTACAGATTCATAGAATCATTACAGCACAGAAGGAGCTGTGCATATCAAGTCCATGCCAGCACTTGGCAAAGCAATCTGCTCAGTCCCATTCTCCCATACTATCCCCATAACCTTGTAAATTTCCCTCTATCCAATTTCCTTTTTGAAATTATTGATCATCTCTGCTTCCACAATCTTCTAAGACAGAGAGTTCTGGCTCATTACCTCTTGTTACATTAAAAAAAATTCATCCTCACATCCCCTGCACCGCCCCCCCCCTCCCCCCAACACACATATACACACACACTTTTAAATCTTGCTCAAAACCATAAATGTGTGTTCACTGGTCTTTGTATTGTCAGCTAATGGGAACAATATTTTCTTGTCTATCTTAATCAAGTTGTCATTAATATTGTGCATTTCTATCACTTTTCCTCTGAGTTCAGGAGAACAACTCTAAGTTTTCCTTTGCAGCATAATTAATTGTTCCATAGACCCATCCAGATAAAGCTCCTCTGCACCCTCTTGAGGCCCTTAACATCTTTCCTAAAGTGTGATGACCATGACTTATAACGTAACCAAACTAGAGCTTTATAACCAGGGTGACATGATGGCTCAGTGGTTAGCACTGTTGCCTCACAGTGCCAGCAACTTGATTTGATTCCAGACTGTGAGGAGTTTGCACGTTTTTCCTGTGTCTGCGTGCGTTTCCTCTGGGTGCTCCGGTTTCCTACCACAGTCCAAAGATGTGCAGGTTGGATGGATTAGCCTTGAGAAATGCAGGTTTACAGGATAGGTGGGTGGGTCTAGCTGGGATGCTCTTTGGAGGGGTGATGTGGACTTGATGGGCTGAATGACCTGCTTCCACACTGTGGGGTAGTTTATGATTCCATAAGGCTTCAGTATACATTCCCTACATCTGTACTCAGTAAAACTATTTATAAAAAAAAACAAGATACCATATACTAAGCATCCTGCCCAAGACTAAGAAATGGTTCACCGAGCACCAGTTATCCCTGTGCTTTATGTGCCTTGAAGAGTTCAACAACCTACAATAGGCACCTCAAAGCACGGAGAAGCTTGTCAGGGGTGGCTTTGCATGATTCTCCAGCAGAAAGAAAGGTGGAGCTGCTGTGTCCTGTCCCAAGCAATACGATCAAGCATTGAGGCATTTATCAGTAAAAAACCACTTTCACTGGCCAGGGCTTGTCATTTGCATGCCTGACACTAGACACCTGAAGCAACTGCTCCCTTTGGAATAGGTTGCAGTAATAAACTACCAGGAGGCAGGAGGAAATGCTTTAGGGATATTCACAAGGCCCTCCTGAAGAGTTGAAGTATCCCAGCCAACACATGGGAGTCTCTGAAACAAAAACAGAAGTTGCTGGAGAAACTCATCAGATTTGGCAGCCCCTTGGAGAGAAAGCAAAGTCAACATTGCAACAATGACCCTTTTGGACTCGAAATGTTAACTCTGAATTCTCTCCGTATCCACAGTTCTTTGTTTTGTTTTAAACGGGAGTCTCGGCCCTGTTTCTGAGCAAAACAGAGAAGATTCATTCTGGAAAGCTCCAAACACATTGGAACATGCAGGTGTAAAGTCAACATGTTGTTATAACCTAAGCAGACTATCAAACAACATAGCTATCTGAACCTTCAAGCACCATCTCAAGCGACAAGAGTGTGCAGGCCATGCTTTGGGCTCATCAGCCATCTTAAAGTTCATCAAAATGTATTGGACCCATTTTATGCTTGATCCTGAGATGCATCTAAGAAGGACAATGGCTTTCCATCCATCTATGAACATAGACTTCCCAGTGCCTCTGCTGATTACTCTTTAGAACTGTGTATCAAGCTTTTATTTCCTCTTCTGACTTTTTCTCTTTACAAACACTTCTATGTCTGTACAGTTATCTGGTACTTGTCTGCCTATTCTGCTCACCTACCAATGTCCTGTTGTAGTCACATAGTATCATCCTCTGTTTGCCATACCTCCAAGTTTGGTATCATTGGCAAATTTGACATTTTACTCTACACTCCGAAATTCAGAATTTATTTTATGTCAGATTCTTACCTATGTTCTAACTATCACAATTGCATCTCCCCGGCTTTAAGGCCAGACCTACCTGGATGGTATATCTGAGTCCTATTCCACTTGAAGGTTCTTCTCTGACACTCATGGATTTATGATTGTAGAGCCCTAGTGTTTCAAGACCCTAGTGTTTAGGTGCAGGAGGTATTTTCATTTTACCAAGCTCGTCAGTAAATTGACCAATTTTCCAACAGGACTATAGTAATGATCAAATTTCTAACTGAAGAAAACATGCCTTTTCATGATTTAACATTATTCTGCAACATAATGTTCATTTCATTATTTCATAATTACTATTTTTATTTAATAAAGACTTTTCATCTGCCACAATGGTGCCAGTTGTTTTGGGCTACACTGTATTACATGGTAGGATTGTATGTAGCGTATTTCCTCAGAATATCACACAAGTCATTATGAGTAGTGCTATACCGGATTGGCTGGTTATGCAACAATCTTGTAGTCAGAGAACTTAACATGTTTCTCCCACCTGGCACAGTTTGGAGAAATGGACTTATCTTTTCAGTGAAGATTTTCTGCAATTCAAGGCAGATCTACAAAAGAAACAGAGATGATTTCTCCAATTACAGAACTTTACATTTCACATTTTATTACATAGCATTATTCATATGATGGTCAAAATGCATCAAATTCTCTTCCCAACCTAAGTGTGTGAACTTAGACAATTTAATAAAGATACAATTATTTACAATGATCATTTATTTGTGCTTTATTCTCAGTTCAACATCAGCTTTTCTTATGTTCATCTGTTGATGTCCTCTTGTATTCCTCTGCAAATTATTTCGTTGTGATGTCCCCTGTATATACAGGACAATGAAACTGCCCAAGTATTAAATCCAAGAATAGAATACTGCAGTCACCCTTTATTCTCCCTATTGTTTTATACACTTGGGTACATTGGTGTCCATTCTTTTGTTAAGCGATGAATTGCTGTGACGTCTTTTGCTGTTTAACAGGACTGGAAATCAAGTTTTATTGCATTATGTATTTCAGAACGTAGAAATAAATTTCAGAATTCCAAAGAGAATTATTTGTTAAGCCTTGGGTGGAAATTTGGAATTGTGTCTGTTGTTTTGCCCAATGCCAACTTATTTAGTTTATTTCCATGAAGATAAGGGGAAACTGTCCTTTGCTTGAATCGAAGCTGGTAAATTAGTAAACAATGTAGCAAATTCACGACATCCCTTCAAGTCAAACACTGTGTAGGTTTTCAGCTCTATGGTTGTTTCCTGTGTTTTGGGTTTGCCCCTGCAGTAGATGGACTGGCAAGGTCCAAGAAGATGGCCCACCATTACTTTCTCAAGGAGGATTTGAGAAATGTAACAAATGCTGGCATTGCCAGCAACTCCCATGTCCCCCCAAAATGTTAAAAATACAGTTATGAATGAATATATTATTTCCATTGGGTGTGTTTTATTAGCATCAAAGTTTATGAAAGTTTGAGCAAGTCTCTTGTGAACAAATGCCAATTTTCTGTTTATAAAATGATGCTCAGCATGTCTTCCTGATTAGACCCTTGGACAATTTTTCAAGTCTTATTATATCACTGCCTGATCAGTTTTACCTTTTGGGAACTCTTCCCTGTTTTTTTCTGGGCAGGGTCCCAGTTCCACTTCGGTTGTCTACAGCTTGGAATCTTTGATACAGAAACATGAATTATTCTAGTTATACTGCTCCCAATTCTTTGTGAAGCTCTTCAGAAGTCTCTATTGTTCATTTTGATTATTGGTGCTTAGGTTTATAAGTAGCAGAATATTTTCTGAATAAAGGAAATACAAAAGCAACTATTTATTCGAAAAACTATAAAGGTTTGATCCAAAAGAGAATAAGTTGCCGACCTGAATTTGATACGATACTCAGAAACAAATATAAAAGTGTAAGATTTCTAAGGGACAGTGATGTTAAAACAAAACCTCTTCAAAACCTTTTGGTGAAGTTGTATTATTGAAAGTTGCATGGTACATTTATTTGCATAATGCTCATTGATCCTGGAATGAAACAATTCAGCATGACCTAATATCATTTTAAATAATATTGACTTTTGCATAATAAAATTAAATCTTCCTTCATTTATCAATCAAATATCAAAACTTGACTTGAAATCTTTCCTTTTGTAGCATTGAACAAGATCCCCCTTCTATGCTTTTCCTCCATGTAATTGCTAGGAATTGCCAGACTTATTGTAACAAATTACATACAATTATTGAAATAAAATTTACAGCAAAGAACAAACTGAAGATGGATTTTAACTGCCTGCAGAAAGGGGCTTCCACACTTTACACCACTCCTCCACAAGGATTGCTGATGAATGGTCGGACTAGCAGCTTTTTAGTTCTCATAGTACCACCATGAATTTTGGCCATTACCAGAACTGCACAAGGTCTGGATGAGCCAGATGAAAGAGGCCCAAGATTAAGGTGACATTGTGAGGGTTGCCAGGATCAGGCTGGCCAACAGTGACAAGAGGAAGTGATTTGGTTGTGAGGGTCAGCACAATCTTTTAGCGTGTTTACTGCTGCTGCCATAGGGATTCTGTATGGATTACAGTTTGACTAAAGAAGTGGCCACTCTGAACCTGCAGGGAGATTTCCAGGATAGGGATGACTGACATGTGAAGGGAGACAGTGAGGTCTGCAGATGCTGGAGATCAAAGTTGAGAGTATGTTGCTGGAAAAGCACAGCAGGTCAGGCATCATCAGAGGAGCAGGAAAATCGACATTTCGGGCCGGAGCTCTTCATCAGGAATGCCATGTGAAGGGACCAAGTGTGGACCTACTGCTGATCAAATAGCAGCAGCGTGGAAAAGATTCCTTGGGCCTGCCAGACAGCTGTACAACATCCACCTGGTAGTTTTTGGTATTTTACCACAGTATTTCCATACAGAAGTAGGCCATTCAGCCAACCATTTTTTATGCTCCACGTGAGCTTCCTACCTATTCTATTTCACCTAGCCCCATCAGCATGCCTTTGTATTCCTTTCTTTTTAACGTGTTTAACTATCTTTAATTTATGGCAAGTAACATTGAAATATGAAGTAAGTGGTTTACCAAAACAATCATTGGTAACAAAATCTTCAAATTTGTGTTACATATTATGAGCAAATAATAATGATGGACGGAGATTTTGGAGATACCTCCAATCATATATATTGCTGTATCATACCTCATCATTCAGATATCTTCTTAAGGATGGTTCATACCATCTGATGATCAGGTTGTATAGCCAGCTGAATATAAAAATATAAGCATGAAATATTAAGCCCAGCCTCCTGAAAATTTTGAGTAAGAAATGCAATTATTATTAAGAGCATTAAATATAAGGACCAGGCTATATATTAAGGCACTTTGAAATCATTTTTTATTCATTAATTTACTGTTCATTTGATAAAATCTATGCTTGAGGTCAAGATCATTGATGAGTGAAGAAAGAAAAGAATTAAAAACTTGGATTTATAGGATCCATTCTCAAAATATCCTAAAGTTCTTTATAGACAATGAAGTATTTTAAAAATTTTATCATTGTTAGAATGTCAAAATTGGACAGTTCCATTCGCCTCATTCTGTTCTGTCAGTGATGGCCCTCATGGTTGTCTGTATGTACCAGAAGTGCAAATCTGATGTTGGAAAGCTTGTTTCTGCCTTTAGCATATCAAGGAAAATGTCCTTAGCACTGACAACAACTGGAGCAAAGGATTGGGGTGGATATAGGATGTCATAAAAATCCAGGTTTTGAAATAATTCAACAGAGGTCGACATCCCGTCAGCAAGTCCCCCTTTATTTACAATTGAAGTGTCCTTGACACTGATCCAGCTCCCTCAGAGTGATTGCCTCATGATATTGCTGGACTGTTAATCCACGTTATGTTTTGGGGACCCAGGTTTGAATCCCACTACAGCAGATGGTGAAATTTGAATTCAATAAAAAATCTAGAATTAAGAGTCTAATGATAACCATGAAACTGTTGTCAATTTTTGAGAAAAACCCATCTAGTTCACTAACATCCTTCATGGAAGGAAACAGCCATCCTTACTTGGTCTGGACTATATGTGACTCCAGATCCACAGTAATGTGGTTGATTCTTCACTGCCCTAAGGGATAGATAATAAATTCAGGCCTAGACAGCAACACCCTCATCCCATGAATGAATTTTAAAAATTCTTCAGGGAATCCTCATCTAATTACAATTGCAAGTATGCGTGGCTTATGTCCAGCTTTGTGAAGGACAGCACACCCTGCAAGCTTTGCATATAAATCTTCTAGGTGAGGGAGTGGTATTCATCCAATTGCAAAAAACAGTTAATCATTTATTTAAAATTCCCACATCAGTGAACTGACCCATTGGGCTCCACAATCGGTACAACGGTGCTGCTCATTCTGCAAACTGACTGATGTGATGATACCTTCACTTTCCAGCCTTCTGACTTCTGCCTGTCTTTTTGCCCCTAAGGTAAATGGCACTGGAAGGGCCTTGCAGGATCGTGGAATTGCTTCCTGGTCAACATGCAAGGTTGCCTTGGCTCCTTTGATAGCTTTTAGACCTTCCTGAAAAACGTTCAGGTATTTAATTAGGACTTCACTCAGACGGCCACCTTCTAATCAAAAAACTTTGAGCCAATCAATGTGAAACTTTCTCAATGAATTTCTCCCCATCAAGCTTGGGCCTGAGCCTTCTTCTACAATCAGTGGTCACTGAACCAGCTGCTTCTCTTAAGACACCAGAACCGAAGTAGTACCCTTAATCTGTTAAGGTTCCCCAGTATAGGTTCTCAGTCTAACCGAGGCTTTGCATAACCTTAAGAGTTGGAGTCCAGAGCTAATTTTGTTAAGGATTGGTTCTGCAATCACTGATATAGCCATGCCAGTATCAACCTCCATTAGAACTGGGTGACTATTTAACCAGACATTTATTTTGATTGGTTCTGATTTGGATGTTGCTAAGCAATTTAATTGTTCCAAACTAGTTATGGGTGGAATTTGCAGGGTGTGCCCTATTCTGGATACTGGCTTATGAGTTCTCTTTCTCAATTTAGATCCAGTGCTACTCTTTTGCTATCTCAAGTTTGAATACCAGCAGCAACTGAAATGCTTGCTGGCCCAGATCCAGAAGAATATTTTAACCATTTGGCTGAGGCTTTGTTTTGTTTTGGAGTTTTGCTGTGGGCTGACCTAGAGTCTCTCTGTTCATGATATGACCTGAGTGAGGCTATACAATTGCCGTCACTCAAGCAGTGACCCCCAGCTCAGTCAGACTGGTGAGGGTGTTCTCTTCCATCAGAAAAGCTTGCTAGCTGCATTTTCCAGTGATAAAGCCAGTTGTAGTGCCTGGTTGAAGTCCAGTTAGGTTTTAACTAGTAGGTGCTTTTATATAGTTACATCATTAATCCCACCTACTAAGGGGTTTGTCAGCATCTCATAATGGGTAACCCAAACGCATATGCCTCTGCCAGTCATCCTAATCTAGTCAAAAATACTGATATGGATTTTTCTGGTTCTTGAATTGCCGAGTAAAACCAATAGTGAATGAAAGGAGGTTTGGGGTCATAATATTCCTTAACTAAATCAGTCAACTCTTGAAAGGTTTTCGTATCTGGTGCCTCAGGAAAAGTTAGGCTTCTAATAACTTCATTTTCAGGAGCAGCAAGAGAGAGAGACCAGGAGGCTGCCAGGAAGGTAAATTTTCCCTCTTAAAATGACTTACTTTGAGTGCCAGTGGCCTTCATTTGCAGCGGTGAGAGTGAGGAGCATGTAGTGTCTGCCACCCGCCCTCCTCCTTTGACCAAAAAACAATGGACTCTGTAGTGTGTGATAAGGTAAACGTTTTTCTTTTTTTTTTAAATCATGTGACTGTTAAAAATCTTTCTTTCATTTTTCATTTATCTAAGTGAAGCTTAAGCTTAAAAATGGCAGGAGATCTCACATCTGTGTTATCCTCCTCTTGTTCAATGTGGGAGCTCAGGGATGCGGCTGATGTCCCTGACTCCTTCACATGCAAGAAGTGTGTCCAGCTGCAGGTCTTGTTAGATCACATGAAGGCTCTGGAGCTGCGGATGGACTCATGTTGGAGCATCCATGATGCTGAGGAGGTCGTGGATAGCACTTTTAGTGAATTGGTCACACCGCAGATTAAGATTATGAGGGAGAAAGGAAATGGGTGACCAAAAGACAGAGAAAGAGCAGGAAGGCAGTGTAGGTGTCCCCTGCAGTCATCTCCCTCCAAAACAGGTATACCATTTTGGATACTGTTGGGGGAGATGGCTCACCAAGGGAAGGCAGCAGTAGCCAAGTTCATGGCACTGTGGCTGGCTCTGCTGTTCAGAAGGGCAGGAAAAAAGAGGAAGGGCTATAGTCAAAAGGGATTCAATTGTAAGGGGAGTAGATAGGCATTCCTATGGTTGAAAATGAGACTTCCGAATGGTATGTTGCCTCCCAGGTGCATGGGTCAGGGATGTCTCCGATCCGCTGCAGAACATTCTCAAGGGGGAGGGTGAACAGCCAGTTGTCATGGTGCATATAGGCACCAATATATAGGTAATAAACGGGATGATGTCCTATAAGCAGAATTTAGGGAGCTATGAGCCAAGTTTAAAAGTAGGGCCTTAGAGGTAGTAATCTCAGAATTGCTACAAGTGCCACTTGCTAGACAGAGTAGAAATGAATGAATAGGCAGGATGAATGCATGGCTTGAGAGATGGTGCAGGAAGGAGGGTTCAGATTTTTGTGACACTGGGACTAGTTCTGGGGGCGGTGGGACTATTACAAATCGAATGATCTACACCTGGGCAGGAGTGGATCCAATGTTCTGGGGGAGCTTTGGCTAATGCTATTGGGGAGGGTTTAAATGTGGCAGGGGGATGGGAGCCAAATGAGGAGGTTAGTGGACAATAAGGAGGTAGTAACTAAAGCCTGTAAGGAACTAGATAATGAAGTCAGTGTGACTAAGGGAGCAGATGATGAACGCAGAGTGATATGTGGTCTGAGGTGTATTTATTTTAATGCAAGAAGTGTAGGAGGGAAGGCAGATGAACTTAGGGTTTGGATGAGTACCTGGGAGTATGATGTTATTGCTATTACTGAGACTTGGTTGAGGGAAGGGCATGATTGACAACTAAATATTCCAGGGTATAGATGCTTCTGGTGGGATAGAGATGGTGGTAAAAGGGGCGGAGGAGTTGCATTACTGGTCAGAGAGGATATCCCATTTGTGCTGAAGGAAGGCACTATGGAGGACTCGAGCAGTGAGGCAAGATGGGCAGAGCTCAGAAATTGGCAGGGTGCAGTAACAATGTTGGGGCTGTACTACAGGCCTCCCAAAAGTGAACATGAGATTGAGGTACAAATATGTATACAGATTAGGGAAAAATGTAGGAGCAACAGGGTGGTGGTAATAGGTGATTTTAATTTTCCTAACATTGACTGGGATTCACTTCGTGTTAGAGGTCTAGATAGAGCAGAATTTGTAGGGAGCATCCAGGAGAGTTTTCTCGAGCAGCATGTAAATAGTCCAACTCGGGAAGAGGCCATACTGGACTTGGACAATTGGTCAGGTGGTTGAAGTTTCAGTAGGGGATTACTTTGGGAATAGTGATCACAGTTCCATAAGTTTTAGAATATTCATGGACAAAGATGAGAGTGGTCCTAAAGGAAGAGGGATAAATTAGGGGAAGGCCAACTATACCAAAACTGAACAGGGGCTGGGGAATGTAGATTGGGAGCAGCTGATTGAGGGCAAATCCACATTTGATATGTGGGAGGCTTTTAAAGAGAGGTTGATTAGAGTTCAAGAGAGACATATGCCTGTGAAAATGAAGGTTAGAAATGGCAAGATTAGGGAACCATGGATGACAGATGAAATTGTGAGACTAGCTAAGAGGAAAAAGGAAGCATTCATAAGGTCTAGGTGACTGAAGACAGACGAAGCTTTGCAAGAATATCAGGAATGTAGCATCAATCTGAAACAAGGAATTAAGAAGGCGAAAAGGGGTCATGAGATATCTTTAGCAAGTAGGGTTAAGGAAAATCCCAAAGACTTTTACTCATATAAAAGGAGCAAGAAGGTAACTAGAGAAGGTTTGACCCACTCAAGGACAAAGGAGGAAAGATATTCGTGGAGTCACAGAAAATGGGTAGGATTCTGAACGAGTACTTTGCATCGGTATTCACCAAGGAGAGGGAAATGATGGACATTGAGATTAGGGATAGATGTTTGATGTCAGCATAAGGAGGGAAGAAGTGTTAGGCATTCTATTATGGTGGACAAGTCCCCAGATCCAAATGGGATCTATCCCAGGTTACTGAAGGAAGCAAGAGAGGAAATACCTGGGCTTTAACAGATATCTTTGCAGCATCCTTGAACACAGGTGAGGTCCTGGAGAACTGGAGAATTGCTAATGTTGGCCCCTTGTTTAAGAGGAGTAGCAGGGATAATCCAGGTAATTATAGATCGGTGATCCTGACGTCAGTGGTAGGGAAGCTGCTGGAGAAGATACTGAGGATCTATTCCCATTTGGAAGAAAATGAGCTTATCAGTGATAGGCAACATGGTTTTATGCAGGGAAATCATGTTTTAGCAACTTACTAGAATTCTTTGAGGAAGTGACAAAGTTGGTTGATGAGGGCAGGGCTGCAGGTGTCATATACATGGACTTCAGTAAGGCATTTGATAAGGTTCCTCATGGTAGGCTGATGGAGAAAGTGAAGGCGCATGGGGTACAAGCTAATGAATAAAGAACTAGCTGGGCAACAGGAGACAGAGTGTAGTAGTGGAAGGGAGCTTCTCAAAATGGAGAACTGTGACCTGTCGTGTTCCATTGGGATCTGTGCTGAGACCATTGTTGTTTGTGATATACATAAATGATCTGGAGGAAGGTATAGCTGGTCTGACTAGCAAGTTTTCAGATTGCATTAAGATTGTTAGAGTAGCAGCTAGTGAAGGGGACTGTCAGAGAATGCAGCAGAATTTAGGTAGATTGGAGAGTTGGGCAGAGAAATTGCAGATGGAGTTCAATTCGGACAAATAGACAATAGGTGCAGGAGTAGGCCATTCAGCCCTTCGAGCCTGCACCGCCATTCAATATAATCATGGCTGATCATGCCTAATCAGTATCCTGTTCCTGCCTTATCTCCATAACCCTTGATTCCACTATCTTTGAGAGCTCTATCCAACTCTTTCTTAAATGAATCCAGAGAGTGGGCCTCCACTGCCCTCTGGGGCAGAGCATTCCACACAGCCACCACTCTCTGAGTGAAGAAGTTTCTCCTGAGCTCTGTCCTAAATGGTCTACACCGTATTTTTAAGCTGTGTCCTCTGGTTCGGCACTCACACATCAG
>NC_057729.1:10713993-10791179 GCF_004010195.1 Chiloscyllium plagiosum
TCAGTCTGTCCTTACGGTAGCACGTGTATCCTTGAATATTCATTTCCCAGGCCCTGTCCACTTGAAGCCACGTCTCAGTTATCCCCACAATATCGTATCTGCCAATTTCCAAAAGAGCCTCAAGCTCATCCATCTTACGTTTAATGCTTCGTGCATTCATGTATAGTATTTTTAATTTGTTACTGCTCTCACCCTTCCCATCAACCCTTATTTCACTCAACCTTACAGCATGATGCCTTTCCGAGTTTTCTGCCTCATTGATACAGTTGTCTTTCTTGACTTCTCTTGTTCTAACTTTTCCTTCAATTTCCTTTTTAAACATCCAGCTTGTCCCCTCCCCCCCGCTACTTAGTTTAAATGTAGCTATGTTGCAGTAGAAAACCTGCCTGCCAGAATGCTGGTCCCTAACCTATTAAGGTGCAAGCCATCTCTCTTGTAGAATTTATGTTTACCACAAAATATACTCCAGTGATCCAAGAACTTAAATCCTTGCTTCCTGCACCAGTTCCCTAACCACACGTTCAAGTCCATTATCCCCCTGTTTCTGGCCACACCAGCACGAGGAACTGGAAGCAAACCGGAGATAACCATCTTGGACGTCCTGCTTTTCAGCCTTCTTCCTAGTTCTCCGAAGTCTCGCTGTAGTATGTTCCTCCTCTTCTTCCCGACATCATTTGTGCCGACATGTACCACCACCTCTGGCTCTTCACCCTCATCCTTGAGGATTTCCTGCACTCTGTCCGTGATGTCTTTCACTCTAGCACCAGGAAGGCAACACACCATTCTTAAATCCTGTCTGCTGCCACAAAAACCCCGGTCAGTTCCTCTCACAATGGAGTCCCCTATTACCACGGCTCTGTGCGATGTCCGACTCATCTGCTTTGCCTCTGCGGCAACTTTTGATTGACGAACTTGGCCGCCTTGCGAACTGGCAGTGTCATCAGTCTCTGTTTCCAAAAGCTTTAACTTGTTCCTGACAGGTACTTCTCCTGGGGTCTCTTGCACCTGTCTCCTCTCCACCTTCCTCATCGTCTGCTCTCTTCTGCTCTCTTCTGGCATGATTGGTGTAATAACATCGCTGAAGGTCTTGTCCAGAAAGATCTCATTCTCTCGGATGAGCCTAAGGTCTTCGAGTTCTTTCGTCAGTGCTGCAATATGCTCAGTCAATTGCTGAATGTGCACACATTTTCCACACATATATGAGCCCAGACACACCAGAGTCATTGACCTCCCACATCAAGCACGTAGTGCACTGAACCAGCTGGGCAGTCATGTCTTCACCCTCTTCAACTGTGGCGTGATCACTTCACTCAACCTCCTTGTCAAAGGTTCCTGAACTGAAGCCTCACTCTTCGATCTAAACTTCCTTAGACCCTCTTTTTGTGGCACGTCTGTGGACTCTTAATTAAGGTTAGAGGAGGAGGGAGGGAGGGAGACCCTACTTTGTGAGGTGATACATTCTGGAAGATCCAATTCAAGAGCGAACTATACAGTAAATGGAAAAGTTCTGGGGAAAATTGATGTACAAAGTGATCTGGGTGTTTAGGTCCATTGTTCCCTAAAGGTGGCAAAGCAGGTCTATAGAGTGGTCAAGAAGGCATACGGCAAGCTTTCCTTCATTGGACAAAGTATTGAGTATAAGAGTTGGCAGGCCATGTTACAGTTGTATAAGACTTTGGTTCAGCCACATTTGTTATATTGTGTACAGTTCTGGTCACCACATTACCAAAACAATTTGGAAGCTTTGGAGAGGGTGCAGAGGAGGTTCACCAGGATGCTGCCTGGTATGGAGGGTGCTAACTATGAAGAGAGGTTGAATAGATGAGGATGATTCTCATTAGAAAGATGGAGGTCAGAGGGGGATCTGATTCAGGTCTACAAAATCATGAGAGGTATAGACAGAGTGCAGGACTCAATTACTAGGGGTCACAAGTTCAAAGTGAGAAGGGAAAAGTTTAGGGAAGATATGCATGGAAAGTTCTTTATGCAGCGGGTGGTGGGGGCCTGGAATGCATTGCCAGTGGAGATAGTAGAGGTAGACATGATAACATCATTTAAGATGTATCTTAATGGGCAGATACATGAATGGGCAGGGGGCAGTGAGACACAGACCCTCAGAAAATAGGCAACAGGTTTAGACAGAGGATCTGGCTCAGTGCAGGCTTGGAGGACCGAAGGGCTTGTTCCTGTGCTGTAATTTTATTTGTTCTTTGTTCTTAACTGAAAAAGCTGAGGGTACACGAGCTGTCCTGAGAATTACTTTTTGTTTTTTGTCTTCCCCAACGTCCTTGACCCAGAAAAAATAATAGCTTCTTTCCACAGACTGGGACCAGTCTTCGATAGCAGAATCGAATGAGTCAAGCTGCCCAAATAACGGCATGATGCCAGAAATCAACTCAAAGACAACTGATGTGAGTGAGTTTCTTTAGGAATGTTGTTTTCTCTCATCACCACTAAAATAATTACACAAAGGCCGGTAACTCATCACCCAGTTCATCCTTTATTTACATCCGGAGAGTCCTTGACAGTGATGCAACTGTCAGAATAAACAGAATTAGGGATAGTTAACATAGCTTTGTGTGTGAGAAATCATGTCTCACGAACTCGAGTGCATTTTCTGAAGAATTAACGAAGAGGATTGATAAGGGCAGAGTGGTGGACTTGATTTAAATTGACTTCAGTGAGGAGTTCAACAAGGTTCATCATGGTAGACTAGTTAGCAAGGTTAAATCTCATGGAATACAGGGAGAACTAACTATTTGGATACAGAACTGGCTTGAAGGTAGAAGACAGAGGGTGGTGGCTTTTCATACTGGAGGCCTGTGACCACTAAATGATAAATGATTGAATGTGAACATACGAGATATAGTTAGCAAGTTTGTAGATGACACCAAACTTAGAGGTATAGTGGACAGCGAAGAAGGTTCCCTCTGTATACAATGGGATCTTGATTAACTGAGCCAATGGGCTGAGGAGTGGCAGATGGAATTTAATTTAGGTAACTGTGAAGTGCTGCATTTTAGAAAGACAAATCAGATCAGGACTTACATACCTTAATATAAAGGTCCTGCGAGTGTTGCTGAACAAACAGACCTCGGAGTGCAGGTTCATAGTTCCTTGAAAGTAGAGTTGCACGTAGTGAAGAAAACATTTGGTATGCTTTCCTTTATTGGTCAGAGCACTGAGTATAGGAATTGGTCAGAGCACTGAGTATAGGAGTATAGGGTGGTCCTGTTACAGCTGTACAGGATATTGGTTAGGCCACTTTTGGAATGTTGTGTGCAATTCTGTTCTCCCTCCTATCAGTAGGATGTTGTGAAGCATGAAAGGGTTCAGAAATGATTTACAAGGATTTTGCCAGGGTTGGAGGGTTTGAGCTATGGGGCAACTTTTGGTGCATGTATTGAATGAGCTGCCAGAGGAAGCGGTGGAGGCTGGTACAATTACAAAATTCAAAAGTTATCTGGATGGGTACATGAATAGGAAAGATTTAAAGGGATCTGAGCCAAGTACAGGCAAATGGGACTGGATTATGTTCGGATATCTGGTCGGCATGGATGGGTTGGACCGAGGGTCTGCTTCTGTGCTGTGCATCTCTATGACTCTGACTCTCCTGTTTATTTTTGTCATACAGGGCTCTCTGATTGGCCCAGGTTAACAACCTCAATCAGGGAACTCTTATTCTATGAGGTCCACCTGACTGACATTGTTACGATCACTACAGATTTGTGTTGACAAATATTACCTTTGCTCAGGATTCTCAGGTGCTAATGGTTGGCATGGACACAGTTGTCTCAGTGAAAAAACTGCACCTTAAATAAGTTACAGCTCCAATTTTACTCCCTTCCCTGCATGCTTACAGTTAACTGAAGTACACTAAACCTCCCTGGATACTTTTATGTTCAGGTTTTCCGGTTGGTTTGATATTTTCCACGTGTAGGTATACTATCTGGTAGGAGTTCCCATCATGCCCAATTGGAATGCCTCCAGCTTTGAGGATTCAGTACCGTATTTTGGATTGTGGGAAGGACAAGTGGCTTTCAACATTCTGACTTTGCTGAATGCTCCTTCCCTCATCACCTGGTTTCAGAAAGGGTCAAATGCCAGTTTTGTCACCAGCTTTGACTTGTTCCCCTCTGTTTGGACACCAGCCTGGTCCAACTACAGCAGAAAGAGACTATCTCTCCTCATGGATAGTAATGGAACCTTGGGTCATTGTTTCGGTGAATATTGCAGCAATAATTGCTCAAAGCTGGTTACCTGTGTTAGAAAGGTTTCAGTGTGAAAGAGTTTCACAAACCTTTTCAAGTAGTTGCCAAGAGGTATAACTTTAAGGAGAAACATAATGGACTGATTTTTTTTCAATTCCCTCACAAAATGAAGTTCATTTCGGAGCATTCCATGAGTCTAGAGTGTTTGGACCAGGCCAGTGATATGATTTGCTTATTTAAGGACATTGGCCCAGCCTGATAGGCCATACACTTGGAACTGAGGACAGAGGAGAAAGTGAGGTCTGCAGACGCTGGAGATCAAAGTTGAAACTTTATTGCTGGAACAGCACAGCAGGTCAGGCAGCATCTAGGGAACAGAAGATTCGACGTTTCGGGCACATGCCCTTCTTCAGGAATGAACTGAGGACAGAGCCATCTCTAAGGCCTGACCGGCCTCCTCAGTACCATATTCTCACTGAAGTCCAGCCTTAAGGTTTGTTGCCAGCAATTTTGGGATAATACTGTAAATAGTTGTGCCATCAGTCTCAACCTCAGGAAACTGAAGGGAAGGCAGGAATGACTCTCCAGCCTTGTTACCATGGCATCATCTATTCATAATGCATGCCTCTCTCCAACACCTTGGGGGTAACTCTTAAGAAATTCAGGGATAAGTAAAGGGAATGAGGACGATGTGTTACATTTGGCATTAATCTTATTTTCCTGACTTTTACACAGGGGAAACCTGGTTTTCTTTGGAGAGTGATTGCAAGAAAATCAGGCTCAATTTCTTGACAAGTGAAGTCAGCTCTCATCTTTCCCAAGATGAAAAAAAGTCTGTTTCTTATTTAATTCTTTTGGTTACTTTGACCTTCTTAACGAGGAAGGTATGAGGAGTATGGTAAGAAAAGGGATGTTTTTCATTAAACTAAGAACACGGATGAAGAACTTAAAAAAAAAGACAAATAGTTTGGATATTATGAATGAATAGAAGGGTAACAGTTCGGTGAAGTCAAACTTATATTTTCTCTTCCTGTAGATGATAAATGGTAGAGAAGACCTGGGTGAGATAGAGAGCATACCAGAGTTAAATAAAAATCTGGCAAGGAATGATTTTTGAGACCAAGTGATGCTATAGTCTCTATTTCAATTATTAGAGTTTAACAAAGAAATTATCATCTTGAGAAATGTGTTTAGAATTTAGGAAGAATAGAAGAAAGTTTGGAGGATCATGAGCATATTGGTACCCTCTATACAAAACACACAAAGACAAATAAGTCTGCAGTGAGCTAAAATGTTTTATGAGGCATTTCGAAAAGGAATTGGTTAATCCATACATGGAGGTGGGAACTGTGGATTGGTCTTTCAAAAATCTCATGCAGTCATGATTGAAGTTTATTCTTGATTACCGAGCTCTCAAAGATTTATAATGCAAACCTCACAGAACATATGCATGCTCAATGGTTATTACAGCTTCAACATTAGGTGTTGATTAGTAAACTGACCATGAAATTTGTCATAAAAACATAAAAAGCTGGACATACTCAGCTGCCTGGTAAAACTTTGAAAATCATAATACAAATGCAAACTTTTCCAATGACATCTGAAGGACACATGCAGAAGTTAGAGAAAGAACACAGTTACCTAGCTCTTCCTGATGCATAAACTTGGAGTTTTGAGATGCAGCTTGCACAGTCCATCATTGATACAATAGGCTTGCCTGTATTATCTTTGCCAAACTTAAGGTAAAATGAGATGGCAATGCTCTTGATCTGTGCCTTTATAGTACCAGAGGTCCTGCTGCAGTGAAAAAAAGTAAGCTCTATAAAGGTCAAATGTTAAGTCTGGAACTGAATGCTCAAACTATTAATCTTGGTTAACAGGAAACAAAATAAACAAACTCAATTACTCAGTTGGATAAATCATGAAATTAGGTTTGCAGAAAGATGGCAATATCCTGACATTAATATCTTTCTTATAAGTTATGTGGATCATTGTGCTCTCAGATTACCTGGGACTACAAAGACTTGGCCAAAAAATTAAAAGAATTCCCTTGGCATTAAGTCACAGCTCTGTTTTTTCAGCTTTCATTTATAACTGGAGGCTTAAATTCCATGGACTGAAAATTTGTGGATTATGACAGCTTATTGTGTCTAAATTCTCTGTGGTTCATCAAACTGTTTCTGGAAACTGGGACTGAAGGCCTGAGAAAAAGGGGATGTGATGACCACAATTTGACAAAAGGGTGGGATAATTGCTCACCTGGGACAGCTGACACTGGTGACATCAAAGTTGCTCAGGCCATGGGAAGTCTCTTAAATTAACTGCCAATTGTAGCTCAGTAAGCAACAGTTGTATCTCAAATGTAGTCCAAAATGAGAGTGATGTCAGCCAGCATAACTGATCCAAATCACAATACTGTAATTATTTTTGAGATAAAGAATACTTACAAAATATTTGCTTTGATCTGCCAGTTACCATTCGTCTCAATGTAGCCATTGGACATAGCAACTTTCAGTCCCAAGTTAGGGACCAGAATGATACTCATATCTGGTAAGTTCACGTTACTTATAGTAATCCTGGAAAAAAAAAATTCTTCTGAATGAATTGTATTTATCATTTGAGCAATATGGGTATGCAGTGTACTCAGTCATGATTTCTACTTAAGCTACAGTTCATCAGTGGCATGAGCTAAGAAAATAATGTACATCTTTGTGCAAGAGGATGAATAATGATTCACAAATTGCAATTATGATCCACATTATGCAGATTCATGTGTGTATATATTAAAAAATTCTAAAGTTGGAGTGGTACATTTTCATATACTGCGTAAATTGAGTTGTCAATTATGTCAGTTAAGTCTTGGCTTGTTGCTATGGTGAACAGTGGGAAGACATAAGCTATTGTTATTGCCACTTGACATAAACCTTACTCCAATGCCAATAACGGCTTTCGCTTCTCTCTAATTCTGAGCAAAACATGATTGGAATGGTGCAACCATCTTACCTTTAAGCTTTCCAACAAAGCCCTTTCCACTATTGATGCTAATGATTTAAATTATCAGTCCATCACCTTCCACTATCAATGCTGTCAGTCCCAACTTATCAAAACAAAGCTTCTGTTTCTGTACTGTTTCTTCTACTCTCCATTCTAACTTGGTTTTCTGACATAATAAGTTCACAGCTTCCTAACCATGCAAATTCCTCCAGTTATTTAAACAATCCTATATTCTTCAATCCGTGGACTCTGGTCTTCTATGCAACAATTCCTCCCTTCAGTCCACCAGAAGAAGCAAGGTTTTAACTGACTTAGTCCCACTTTCCCTCCATAAAATCTTCCACCTTTGTTTCCTTTCAAAATCTTGGAAAACCTTCTCTTCTTTGGTTCTTTAGTGACCTCTGTTAGTCTTTCTTCCTTGACTCAGCAATTAGACATTGGTATTTTCTTGTAAAGTATCTCGAAAGGGTTGGTATGAAAATTTGCAAGCAGATGTGCTCTTTTAGTTTCTTTTCAATTGTTTTTTTTTGTCTGTGTTACATCATTCAGATGATACAGTTCAAATTAATCCATTCAACAACATTTGTAATTTAAGTTTTGATACCTGTGTGCAAGGAGGTTTAACTTAATGAAGTTATTTTAGAATCACAGAGTCCCTCAATTGTGGAAGCAGGCCATTCAGCCCAACGACCATCAAGAATCTAGATCTACCCTATCCCTGTAACACTGCATTTCCCATGGCTAATCCACCTAGCCTGCACACTATGGACAATTTAGCATGGCCAATCCAACTAATCTGAACAACTTTGGACTGTGGGAAGAAACTGGAGCACCGACAGAAACCCACACAGACATAGGGAGAATGTGCAATGTCCACACAGACAGTCGTTGGAGGGTGGAATCACACCCGGGTCCCTGGCGTGGTGAAGCAGCAGTGCCAACCATTGGGTCACCATACCACCCTATGGTGGTGACTAATATGTGATTAATTTTAGGTAACTAATAATGTAAAAGCAAACATTTGAGCATGCCAGAAATCAGAAAACGGAAAATGCTGGGAATAGTTAACAAGCAGGTCAAGCAGCATCTGTGGAGAAGGAAACTGAGTTAATGGATTGAATTTTAACTACCCTTTGGTGATGGGATGGCCTGGGGTGAGTGTAACAGCTATGTATGAAATGCCTATTATTCTGACTTGTGCGTTGCAGATGTGGGATAGGCTTTGGGGAGTCAGGAGATGAGTTACTCGACATACTATTCCTTGCCTCTCATCTGCTCTTGTAGCCACTGTGAGTCCAGTTGAGTTTCTGGTCAATGATAACCCCGAGGATGTTGATAGTTGAGGATTCAGTGAAGGTAACGCCATTGAATATCAAGGGGTGGTGGTTAGGTTGTCTCTTAATGGTGATGCCACTGGGTGATAGTGAGGATTGCAAATGCTGGAAAGTCAGGGTCATTAAATGTGGAGCTGGAAAAAGCTGTCCTGCTCTTTCAATGCTGCTTGACCTGCTGTACTTTTTCCAATTCCATATTTTATTGACTTTTACTGGTGACGAAGTTCTGTTATGCAAATTATAAGTCAAGATGTTTAAAGATGTGCAGGAACATACAGGGCCATTTGATAACACTGCACCCAGAATCTGGGAGCTTTGACTTTAATCAATACCCATTATCATTATGAGGTAATTTGCCAGAAGCTACTGTCTCTGTTAACAATTCAGATGCCTTTGAGGGTTGGCCTAAAGATATATTCTGAACAAGCTGTTCAGAGATGTTATTACACATCTTTTGGCCAGGGAGTACTTGAATCCAGGCATCTGAGCTCAAAGATAGAGCTCTATCAATAAACCATAAGTGCCCCTAATCTGAATTTATTGCAGATTTTTGAGAAGTCCCCACCAGAGTGGATTGAGCTGAAACAATAGATCTGCAAATCCAAATAGAACACAAGGCATTTGACAAGACATCTCTGTGGGGTGGCAGGTGGCTCAGTAGTTAGCCCTGATGTCTCACAGCACCAGGGACCCCGGTTCGATTCCATCCACCGACGACTGTCAGTGTGGAGATTGCATATTCTCCCCGTGTGTGCGAGGGTTTTCTCCCACAGTCTAAAGATGTGTAGGTTAGGTGGATTGACCATGCTAAATTGCCCATAGAATCTAGGGATGTGCAAGTGGATTAACTATGATAATACAGTGTTCCAGAGATGGAATTGGTCTGGGTCAGAAGCTCTTCAGAGGATTAATGTTGACTCAAATCGGTTGAATGACCTACTTCTATACAGTAGGGATTCTGTAAAAGCATTGTCACTAAACAAGTGGCCGTTGTGTTGGAGGTACTGTATTGACATGCAAGGGTCAACCTGCATTTTTCTTATATTTGTAAGTGTTCTCACACACAACTAAGCAGTTTTTTTTCCTATCACAAAATTGCCTATGGTTTTCTTTCACCTAGTAATCACCAGCAATAATTTACCAATATTTTCCAATTGATTTCAATTCTGTGAAAAAAACCTGTTAAGTGCAATGAAGACCATCAATGGTGAGGGAGCGGGGAGGGGGTAAAGTTCAACCTGTACAACTCTAGAGTTGCCTGAGAACAGGTGACCACTCTTTGTACTTGCCTGGGTTCAAATCCTATCTGCTTTCGACCATAATATGCCTGAACAGGTTGGCTTAAAAAAAAAGCTGGGTATTCCCCCACCCTTCTAACTCCATTTTAATTTAGTCCCTTCTCCCTCTCTCTACGTTGCCTCACTTTTGTTGTTGCACTGTCCCAATGGACAGCGCTTATAAATTTTTTTGCTTATTAAAGACACGGGAAAACGTAGAAAAGAACCATTCGGTGGTGTGTAAACACGTCTCTGGGTAGAAAAAAAATCTGTGCTTTCAGTGGGAAGGTGAAAACTGGTGTTGTAAAGTATAGATTTACAATAAAACCCTTATAAATCTGTGAAAATTGTTTGCTGTCTAATTCAACATAGAGGTAACAATCTGATTAACCGACACCATTTACTTGCAACACGAGAGAAAGGACCCCATTTATCATAAGCCCTGGCAGCACCAATTACAATATTAGAATGCTGCTTAGAATTTTAACGTTTTAACTTCAACCAGTTTGATTTAACATAATATTTGCAATATTGGGTATCAAACAGAGAAAAAGAATTACAAATCCAAAATGGTCAAAAATGATTTACATTCCATTTGATGGGGTAATTGGAAACTGGGTTATGTAAAGCTTTTGCTACATGAGCATTTTAATATCGCGACATAAGTTAGGAGGTAGTGGCCTTGACTCAGTTCTTAAATCTGAAGTACCAATGTCTTAAAATAAATTATATTATTGTTGTTGAGTCAGAAAAGTAAAGTAGACTTTACTATTGTTTTATTGGAAAATTCTATTTCCTCGCTCGTGCTATTTTATATAATAGCCATTCTTGACGTTGCATGCTTAAGGTAAGCTGACTCTAATAATATATAATAACAGCATGATAATAAGATACACCCACACTCTTTAGACAATTATTATCAAGGAAGCTATAATTAACATACCTATTTATGTTGTATTGAAGTTGATGTAAGACATTGGTGTATTTGATGCCCGAAATGTTTGGAATTTCCATATTGAGCAACCGATTTTGCAAAACAGACTTTACAATCTGACAACCTGAAAAACAATGTTACCAATTTTTTTCAAGTAATTTGAAATGTTAGGGTGGATTTTAATCTTCATGATGTGTTGTGATCGTCAAAAGTCTTCAGCAATTTTCCTGAGTCTTCCCTATCAGAATCACGTGGGGATCTAATTTCCCTAACAGACACAAAGGATATTATTATATTGTAACATTCCAACCTTTGCTACTAGTCTCTGATTCAATGACCATTGTAGAAGGGCTTGGAAACATATCGGATTTTGCAGTCAGTGATGCAGAAACTTCAAACACCATTCACTCTGTTGCCCACAATCTGCGACATTTTTGAGCGAAGCTAAATTGGAAAGCTCTTCAACCAGTTAGATTGGAGAATTCTCACTGAAATGCAGGGCAGAGTTTTAAACTAAATTGGATATTTAAATTTGGGTCAGATAGAGGTGAATTAAAGTCTTCACTGAGATTCTTGACCTCAACTTCCCAATTTCCTGGCAATTCCAATGTCCCACTTCTAGGCCTAAGGATCCTTGTTTACTCAGGCCTCCACTCAACAACAGCAGTGACTTTTGTTGATTTCAACTGTTAGATTGATAGTATCTTCCAAGGCGTTTCATGATTGTATTATGAGCAAACCTTGGCACTGACCGCGTAAGCCAATATTGAAGGAGGTAACCAGACTGGTTAAGAAAAGCTTAGGGCCTTAGCACCTGAATGACCAATCACCGATTGTGAAGAAATTAAAATCAAGAATGTACAAGAGGTTGGAACTGATTTGTAAATAGTTATGAGGGTTGTAGAGATGGGCAAGATCTCACAGATATAGGGGAAGGCAAGACCACGGCAGAAATTGAAAGCAAGGATATGAATTTTAAAATTAAAATGTTGTTCAACTGGGAGCCATTGTAGATTAATGAGTCAGTAACGAAAGTTATCTCAGAGTACAACGGGACCGTGATCAGATGGGCAAATGGGCCAAGGAGTGGCAGGTGAAGTTTAATTTAGATAAAGGTGTTGCATTTTGGTGAGGAAAACCAGGGCAGGATCTATACAGTTAATAGTAGGGCCCTGAGGAGTTTGCCAAATAAAAAGACCTAGGGGTGCAGGTGCATAGTTCATTGAAATTCAAGTCACAGGCAGCCAGTGTGAAGAAGGCATTTGGCATGTTTGACTTCATTGATCAGAACACTGAGTCTAGGCTTTGGGACGTCATGTTGTGGCTGTACAGGACATTGGTTAGGCCACTTTTGGAATACCACATTCAATTTTGGTCTCCTCCTATAGGAAAAATGTTGTTAAACTTGAAGGAGATCAGAAAAGATTTACAAGAATGTTACTGGGATTGGAAGGTTTGAGCTATTGGGAGAGGTTGAACAGTTTGGATTTTTCTTCCCTGGAGTGGCGGAGGTTGAGGGGTGACCTTTTAGAACTTTATAAAATCATGAGGGGCATGGATAAGGATAAGATCCAAGGTCTTTTTCCCAGGTTATGGGAGTTAAAATCTAGAGGGCATAAGTTTAAGGAGAGAGAGAAAGATTTAAAAGGGATTTGAGGAGTAATATTTTCATGCAGAGGGTGGTGCGTGTATGGAACAAGCTTCCAGTGGAGGTGGAGGTACAATTACAACATTTAAAAGGCATCTAGATGGGTACATAAATAGGAAGGATTCAGAAGGATATTGGCTAAATGGGACCAGTGCAGCAGGTCAGGCAGCATCCAGGGAACAGGAGAATCGACGTTTCGGGCATAAGCCCTTCTTCAGGCTTATGCCCGAAACGTCCATTCTCCTGTTCCCTGGATGCTGCCTGACCTGCTGCGCTTTTCCAGCAACACATTTCCAGCTCTGATCTCCAGCATCTGCAGACCTCACTTTCTCCTCCTAAATGGGACCAGACCAGTTTAAAATATCTGGTCGAGGTGGATGAGTTAGATCGAAGAGTCTGTTTCCGTGCAAGTCTATGACTCTATGAGTCCATTGTCAATTCCCATTGACACTGATAAATTTTGAGAACATATTGAGGGCAGCACGGTGGCACAGTGGTTAGCACTGCTGCCTCACAGCGCCAGAGAGCCGGGTTCAATTCCCGCCTCAGGCGACTGAGTGTGTGGAGTTTGCACGTTCTCCCCGTGTCTGCGTGGGTTTCCTCCGGGTGCTCCGGTTTCCTCCCACCATCCAAAGATGTGCAGGGTCAGGTGAATTGGCCATGCTAAATTGCCTGTAGTGTTAAGTAAGGGGTAAATGTAGGGGTATGGGTGGGTTTCGCTTCGGCGGGTCAGTGTGGACTTGTTGGGCCGAAGGGCCTGTTTCCACACTGTAATCTAATCTAATCTAATCTAAATTTGAATTTCCAGTGAATGACCTGAAGGAAATATAAGACAAAATTTTAGTTCTGGCCAATCATCAGTCAGAATTGATAGCAAAGCACTTCATTACATGATATTAACATAAATTAAAGAGGCAATTTAAAACATAATTATTTTATGAAACCTCACATTAATAACAGAGTTAATAGGACTTTGTAAGAGTTGGAAATGTGTTGTATTAGTTCAAGAGTACAAAGGGAAGAATGAGAGCGGCTGGTTAACGGTGTGTTGAAATAGCTAAGTCTATAAGTAAAAAGACTGTTGAAGTTTTTAAGCATTTGAGCTGAGTAGAGTGAGAATATGGATTTTTGCCCATTATGGCAGTCAGTTTTAGTAACGGCATGGCAATGAGTTTGAAAAACTTGTTCCAAAATAATGGTCCCTTCTCCTCCCTTCAATTATCTCCCCACCCTTCAAATTTCATATGTCTTCCATACCCTCAAATACCATGATCCCCTTCCAGATCGCTGCATTTCAGTCAATGCCAAAACTCAAAAATATTTATAAATTCATGATATCATAATATAGGACAATATCAAAACATGGACATTTGAGAGGAATTAGAAACCTATGAAAAGCAAGTTGAAAAAGATAGTTCCCAAAGTCAAAGTTACAAAATATAACCTGTAGCCCCAGGTAGCATGCATCCTTTTAGGTAAAACAACATGCATTTCGCTGTTACAAGGTTAAAAATCACACAACACCAGGTTATAGTCCAATAGGTTTATTTGCAAATACTAGCTTTTGGAGCGCTGTTCTTTTATCAGCTACCTGATGAAGGAGATTCGCTCTGAAAGCTAGTACTTGCAAATAAACCTTTTGGACTATAACCTGGTATTGTGTAATTTGTAATGTTGCCCACCCAAGTCCAACACCAGCACCTCCACATCATGGCTTAGATGTTACAGGTAGGAATTGATGACCATGTTTGATTTCATAACAATTGTTCTGAACTTTGTTGGTACATAAATTCAGGGAGGAATGAGGGAGACTAAATGGAAACACAGGCTGTGTTACATCTGCACCAGCTGCATGTGTGCCAAAGACTCTACATGTGCTTCAAGCAAATAACCATATCTGGAAAGTCTAAGGGGAGTAGTGCTCAGCCAAGTCCAGGCAGGCATCCTTCAGAGGTTTTCACTACAGTAGTCAAGGGAAGCCTCCAATATTTATCCAGGGGCTTGGGCATGGTCATTCAACTACTCAGGCCGGTCATGGACAAGGGGTCTGTATTTCTTCTGTCCAGGGAGTGGGCCCTGGTTAGCCGACGAATCAGAGCTGAAGAGCTTTATAGGTATCAGATAGGGGTCTGGTCACCCATTACTTGGGGCTAAGGCTGTCAATAGGGTGGGCCACAGTCAGTCCTGAGAGTCTTTCTATAAAAGTCAAGGAGTTATCCCGGGTTGCTGCTGTGCGTGGCAGATTGGAGAACATAATTGTGCAGATTAAGTCAGAATACTGGGATGTAGAGAGGATTACAATAGTGAAGAGGGGATGGCATCTCAATTTTGAAGGGAAGAAATAGTAGATCATGAAAGGGAAAGCAGTAATGCTGTAGGTGTTACTGGACTATGGAGACTGCATTGATCTGGTTGACAATCTCTGACCAGACTGGCAGGGTCTAGTGTTGTCACTGCCTTTGCTGGTCCTGGGGGACCAAACTCATTTGTCCTCTACATTATCACATCTCCCGGAACTGCAGGTCCCTGTCTGCAAAGCAGGGCACCCATTTCCTTTTGTCTACCATGGATAGGGCAAATATCGCCAACTGTGAAGGATGGCTCTAGATTGCCAGCATTCTGGTGAACAGTGGCCTTGAAAAGTTGGGATCAGCACCAAGGATCCCAGAATATCCATACTGGTATGGACTTCCTGCTGTAACAAATGGGAGAATCAGATGAGAGGGGTTCCACAGGGCATGGCACCTAGCTAATGAGGCAAGTCTGCAATGATTGCAAAAGAAACTTGCTCAGATTCACTGACAGAAACCTTCCAAGAAAACTGAAGAAAATGGCATTTGGCTGATTCTGGCAAAATGCAGTCCATGCAGTGAGAGGAATAATATTGGCTTGATTTCCCTCCTGCCAAATGATGATGGTCAGCGCAGAGGCTCCACACATCACTCTAAACTCTGTCAATGTCCTAGTTCATCTATCCTCAAAGTAATCTCACCAAAGGAATGTCCAGGAATTAGATGCGGAGATGGTATAGGTGGAGATGTGGAGGGCGGCACGGTGGCACTGTGGTTAGCACTGCTGCCTCACAGCGCCAGAGACCTAGGTTCAATTCCTGACTTAGGCGACTGACTGTGTGGAGTTTGCACATTCTCCCCGTGTCTGCGTGGGTTTCCTTCGGGTACTCTGGTTTCCTCCCACAGTCCAAAGATGTGCAGGTCAGGTGAATTGGCCATGCTAAATTGCCGTAGTGTTTGGTGAAGGGGTAAATGTAGGGGTATGGGTGGGTTACAGGTCGGTGTGGACTTGTTGGGCCGGAGGGCCTGTTTCCACACTGTAAGTGATCTAATCTAATCATAATGGGGTTATTTAGGAGGTGGTATAATGGGATTATTTAGGAGGCTATAATGACTTTGAAAAGGATCCCAAACAACGCTAATAGTCCAACAAATGAATTTTCTTTGATGCCTAGTACTCTGTTGTGGCAGGAGCTTAGCACTTATCAGCTTCGTGACAAGATTTCTATTTTACATGCTGATTTATTTGTATTTCTACTTCACTTTATGATATATGTCTGCAACGTAATAAATGTCTGCAATAAATACTATTTTGTAGTTCATCCTGAAACATATGAACAGCATAACATTTCTCCACCCCCACCCCCTTTCCCCACTGAACAGATGAAGATTATAAAAAGGATAGGTAATCCTTAAAGTTGCTTCCTGCAAAAGCAGTGGATCATCTCTGGCATATGCCACACTCCTTTAAGTGAGTTGCTTAAAATTAAACTTTGGTTTATAGGTGGCATGATATTCCCTCTGCAAACTCCCTTGTTATCGTGAGAACAAGTGGAGATTATTGCAGAAGAGAATTCTAGAAAGTGCAATGTAAATGTAGGAGGACAAATGTTTAGCTACCACATTGGAAAATCTTGTTTAACATTGCTGAGGGAATGGAGAGTCAGGTTTACCTGATTTCACATTGATTTCCATTTTTCAAAATTGTTATCTTCCACTTGAATACCAGAAATGGGGGTGATTGCAGAGCAACTGATTATCAAGCTTCACACAAAGCAGATATAAAATGTTTTAGAAAAGCGTTATGATTTGGAGATGCCGGTGTTGGACCGGGATGTACAAAGTTAAAAATCACACAACACCAGGTTATAGTCCAACAGGTTTCATTGGAAGCACTAGCTTTTGGAGCGCTGCTCCTTCATCAGGTGGTTGTGGAGGACACAATTGTAAGACACAGAATTTATAGCAAAATTTTACAGTGTGACGTAACTGAAATCTCTCTCACAGACTTAAGACACACACACACACTCTTATGTGCATCCTCTCACAGACTTAAGACACTTTACACACACACACACGTATACACTCTTTCTCACACTCACAACTCCCCACCCCAGCCACACACACACACAAACACAAAAACTCACATGCACACATACACTTATACATTTGTGGGGTGAATTTGTACTTGCAGAGTTACATTGTACTTTGCTCAAAAACTGCATGAATCTATGTAAGACTCTGTTAACTCACTTTTTAGACAAGAATCAGTCTAAACATAATGGCACAGACAGGGAACACAGGGGGCTAACACCTTCAACATATTATCTGCTGACACCAATTGTTACAGTTAACCTGAGAATGTAACTTTTAAAAAAAGTCTTGTGATTTACATATGAAAGACATGAAACTGTCATGGTCATTCTAACAGATGAGAGACTCTACAAACAATCAAGGTATTTTTCAATGTATAATTTCAGTTACATCACACTGTAAACTTTTGCTATAAATTCTGTGCCTTATAATTGTGTTCTCCACAACCACCTGATGAAGGAGTGGCGCTCCGAAAGCTAGTGCTTCCAATTAAACCTGTTGGACTATAACCTGGTATTATGTGATTTTTAACTTAGAAAAACGGTGACATTCTATGCACTTCAACCTATATGCACATATGATCAATATAAATTATTAAATGTTATGTTGTGATTACGTACCATAATTAATTCCTCTGCTGGTAATTTTTCCTTTAAATCCAGGGTTAATGGCACTCACACTGACTGCGTGGAGAAAAAAAGTGCAGAATACAAGGTCTCGAGTCCACTTCATCATGAAACCTTGAGTTTAAAAGTTAAAATTCATATAACCAATCATCAATTAATTTCATTAAGGCTCACTTTATTGGGCATTGAATGACTACCATCATGTACCTCTTGGCAAAGAGCTGGCATGTGCACAATTACTATTCTTCGCAAGTATGCGTAGTAAGCAGGTCATCAATCAGCATGTAATGTTATCTAACACCAATGCTGCCAGCATCCTTTCAATATCCTTGCACTACTGAACACACATTCAGCATCACGGAGGGCACGTTCAACAGTATTTAGAGTGATTATCAACAATTTACATGTTAGTTGAAGACTAAATTCTTCTGGCTGTTGTTTGATTTCACACATATGTGGTAGTTTGTCTTGTTCTTGTAAATTGCAAATGTCTGCAGGTAATTGTGTGGCAAAAACTGAAGGAATTTGTACTGATTCCAAGACTACTGCTAGGTTTACCTAGTCAAGGAGTTAACAAGAAAAGACACTTGTCTTGCATGAACAACAATATGATAGCAACCAAATAATCTGTTTTAGTAATATTGGTTGAGGGATAAATATGTCAAGTTTGGTTGAAAACTGTGTACCAAATGTTTGGGAAATAGAATCCCTACACCCAATGAAAACAGGCTCTTTGGCCCAACAAGGCCACACCAACCCTCTGAAGAATATCCCATCCAAACCCATTCCCCATTACTCTACATGTACCCCTGACTAATGCACCTAACCTATACATTCCTGAACACTATGGGCAATTTAGCATGGCCAATACACCCAACCTGCACATCTTTGGACTGTGGGAAGAAACACATTCAGACACGGGGAGAACTTGCAAACTAGACACAGTCACTTGATACTGGAATCGAACCCAGGTCCCTGGCGCTGTGAGGCAGCTGTGCTAACAATGCCACCCCCAATAACTGTGAGCAAATGACAAAATGCAACATTTATTTGGTGCATGTCAAACATATTTACTGGTTAAAAGACATTGCGTGCGAGGAGAATCTCCATGCTTGAAGCTCCAGGTGACAATAGAAAAGAATGAACCTTTCCTGTCAAGAGTTATTAACTGGATTTATTGTCTTTGGCAAAATGTCTGTGATATTCTGCACTCTTTGAATGTTTGCAATCCAGGGAAAATTCTGTATAGTTTGCTATTGTGACAGAGAAAGCAACAGGATGCTTCTTGGAGATATTGTACACTATTACTTTCTTGACATGCCTATAGGTAGCAGTTTCAGTACATGTTCTTGGTTGCGATTTGGGAGAACTGTGACTTAAAAGAGTTGCTTTCATCATGTTCACAAGTTATCTGAAGGACTTTTAAGTTGTCTGAGGAACAACCTTCAGGAGGTGGCACAACCATATAGCGTTTGTGAAGAGAAGATGCTGGAGATAGTTTCCCACTGACATGCCCAGGAACGTTTGTACAGGACAGTAAATGAGGTTTGCTAGGAGGGGAATGATGTGTACATAATTCATGAGGTATATTGTGAATTCCTTTTTATATCTTCACATCCCTTCTTCTATCAAATGTAAGAATGTTACTGGAAACTTTGGTGGAACTCCTGTGCTGCCACTTTCGTTGCGACAAATACAAGTTTTAATGGAACTGTCTCAATTGCTTCTCTTGAAACATCTGAGCTTAAAGGACAATCTGTTGTTTGGAAAAAAGATTTGTTCCTTTGCGAGAGATTTAGTAGATTGATTATTATTTGTGTGAAGGACTGCAGTACATAAATTTATTAAATTTCTGGGTAATTAAAGTAATATTTACATTTCAGAAAAATCTCACTTTAAATGTTTTGATGTATTTAGAGAGAAACTCTCCCAAATGTGGCAGAAACTAATTCTGCAAGAACTTGAATGTTTTTAATTAGAATTGTTGAGCCTAGAGCTTGTCTGCACAGTGCTCATTACAGATTGGCTTGAGGCCAGCTTATTACTAGTCTACTTTTGAGCTGATTTTGGTATTTTTATCCTTGTGATTAAAATAATGGAGAACTATATTTTAAAATTAATTGCATAAGCCTATTTTCTAGTTTGCATCATATGTTTAACAGAGATATTTCTTCTCTTTTTAAAGCATTGAGTTCATAATATTCTCCTTGTAAATAGTATATATTGTACATTGGCTTATCTTGCAAATAAATAGGGTGCATAATGATGTAAATAAAGCTATTCTAGTCATGAAAATCTATCAAGTGTTAGCTTTCTGAATAGTTAATTATGTGTAGTAATATTGGTTTTTACATTCCTGTCTTAGAGCTTTATGCAAATATTCTCAAAGCTTTGTCAAGTGAATAGTAAAGACAAAAACCTCCCTCTATATGCATTCAAATTTGTGTATGAGAGCATGATAAATTAGATGTCGATGTTATTCATATCTACATCATTGTATGTCCCTTCTCTTGAGGTAGTGTTAATACTGCTTTGAGTTATCTTCAGCAAAATAACCTGATTCAATAATCTCCCAGTTCAGCAGGAAAAGGAACCACAAAACATGGTTACTCTGACTTTAATTGTTGATCTAACAATTGTTAAGTTTAAATGGTCAAGTAATAACCTGCAATTTACTGCTCATTACACTTAAGCCTGTGGGCATCTCTCTATACTTGGAGCAAAGGAGTACGGAATCGCTGTTCCTTCACTGTCACTGAGTCAAACTCCTGGATTTCCCTCCCTAGTTGCATTGTGGGTCAACCCACAGCAGGTAGTTTGCAGCAGTTCAAGGAAGCAGCTCACCATCACCTTCTCAAGGACAACTAGGGGTGGGCAATAAATGCCAGACAGCCAGCAATGTCCACATTCCAAAAATTATAAAATGAGAAAAGAATGCCCCATATCCAGTAATTGTATGTATCTGGTATTCTACGTACTCGAACATTGGAAATTATCATCTTGAAATTACTGATTTCAGGGTAGCTGAATTTTGAACTTCGAATGGGCAATTCCTCTGTTCTCTGGGATCTTCCATAAAAGTCTCCAACTCTCAGCTAGAGATGGACACTTAAAAATTCTGACATACATAACATTTCCTGGATAACCATTCAGCTAAGCAGGAATACCTTAGCAGAAAAATTCCTGGGTAACTGTGCAACTGACCCCATAAGCCACCCTTCACTCTCCTGCCTCCAAACGCCTCCAGCTCAGACTGACCTAACGTCTCTATCCTAGTCAGCTTTTACCTGACCCACCATCCTTGTGTATCTCATTCACCCTTTGCCCTTACTTGCTGTGTCCACCCGGCCCACTTACACACCTACCCTTTCACTCACCCAATGCACTCCCTCCTTAACACATGGAAAAGCCTTTAGGGTACTCCAGCTCTCACTTCACAGAATTCTGCAGCTGGTGCTTGAAAGAGACTTCTGTGTGAATTTCCTTCATCGATGCTTCCAAAGATTTTGTACTAATTGAGTTTTGTAAGATCGTCCCTTGGACATTTGGTCAGAAAGATCGGTGGAACTCAGTAGCATTTTGACTGGTCAGCATTGGAAAAAGAGTTTCCGATGCTGATCAAAAGATTTTGATCAATGTCATCTGATCAGGAATATCTGCTGTCATATAGAATTGAACCTGGAACAGAGAAAAGTAGGAAACTCAATTTACAAGCTTCTGCCTTATAGGTTTTGTGGACCATATATGTGCAGATTGGCAGTATGTGGGTGAGATGCAAATACATAAGTTTAACTTTCATCCAGCTGACTACAATAAAACCTGTGCAAAGTGATTGTTGATATACTGTGTTACTCTCCTCCTCTTTGTTCTATGCAGACCTTTGTGTTTTGTAATATTTGCCATTGCTCATTATTCCTTCATCACTTTTCCTTTGTGGTTTACTTTTGCAGCATCCCTCTCTCCTGACTCTATTTCTATCTTTCCAACTGATCTAATGCATCACTTACAAAGGCTTCTCCATTTTCAAATTCATGGTTATTATCCATTTGATCCAAATTTACAGTTTAGCATCATCCAACATTACACATGTGAAAAACCAACAGCAATATCTATTCAATTATGACGATTTTCTTTTTCCAGTTGATAACACTCACCTTAAGCTCTCAGAACCACCCCTAGTTATCATAGAATACCTACAATGTGGAAACAGGCCATTTGGCCCAACAAATCCACACCGAATCTCTGAAGAGTATCCCAGATTGTTTACAGATATGTAACAGCTTGTTGTATGGATGGACTGCCAATTTCACTTTAGTTCATAAATGAGCCAAATCTCTCCCCAATTAAACCTCAAGACTAAAACCATCTTGTTTAGCTCTTGTCAAAATCCATAGCCTCCAACTCAATTCCATCATTGTCCCTGACTAAATGGGGCAATGCAAAGCTTTGATGTGGTTTGACTGCTGAATTTATCTTTAGATTTTGACATATATCACGCCTTTATTTGGATCAAAGTACTTTCCGAGAGCACCCATGCCTTATCAAATGTAGATGTGGCTTCTGTGATCTGTTTCAGTATCCACTGGCCTTCTGCTCTGAGACAATGTATAAATATCACTTTCTTTTGAATTGGTGCTCCATCTAGGCTATCCATTCCCATAGCAAGCAAATAGGTCTTGGGCATGAAGTACTGTGCATTTAAACTGTTCTTCAACACCCTCATTGCCATGTATTCTGTTTGGATTAAATTTCTGTGTATCTTATCCATCTGATTTACTTCAGAACAGTGAAATAATAAGTTCTATTTTGAACTTTAAACATCGTAGGATTTCACAAAACTTTCGATATATACATATTCTTTGCAAGATCCTCAGGTCTTCCATAACCCTGTAATTTAGCCACTTGACTAACCAGCACCATCCATCGTCTTAAGCAATCAACCATCAAATCAGTGTTCAGACCAGCATAATCAAGCATGGATGAAAACATACCATGGAACAATAAATTAATTTTACAAATGAAATTCATGGTAAAAGGAAGCAAATATAATTTCAACAATTGCCATAATCATGCAGGGAGTTTTGACTATAGTCAAAAATAAATCTGAAGTCCTAGCTTTGTTTGACCTCAATAAATGTCAAGAGGCACTAAACCATTTTCAGACGTGTGGCTCATTTAAATGGAGATGATGAGTTGGAGATTCCAAAAGGATACTCTACTGTAGCTGATCAGTTTATGAAGGGCTAGTTCCCCTATTGGTCAGTATGAACTACAGAGAGGATCTCATCCTTTCAGCCTGGAAAGCAGCAAACCACATTTTTTTTGTGAAGCCAACAGGATCACCCCTCCCCCGATCCACAGGATGTAATTGGCGAAGAACGTTTGAGATTGTCTTGTGGAGCAGTGCACATTTCAAAGATCATGGATTTTGTTGTATTCCATCTGGTCATCTCTATGCATGCGGGCCATTTTGACAGTTAAGTCATTGCCATCCAGCTCTATCTTTCCACACCTACATTAACCTTTCAGTTCTCAAAGTCTTTAATTGTAACACCTCTATCTTCACAGTCTCCAACCCTGTCAAATTTCCCTGCAGCCTCACCCCACCTCACTTTGTCTCTCTGAGCTCATCATGCTTCTGAGAATCAACTCCATCTCCCCTGGTCTTTTCTCACACAACAGCTGAGTATCTATCCACCTTTCTCATGCCCATGATACCTGATGCTATTAATAAATCCTTCTCCTTAAGTGTCTTTTCCCCTTCAAAACGATTATCATCATTCATCACTTCACATACATCACCATAGCATTGCTTTTATCCCACCAATTTTGCAATAAACATCAGATATTCCCTCTACCCATTTATGCCTTCAAATTGTGTTTTTTCATGCTCCTAATCTAATCTAATCTCTTCCTATCACTTCCATAAAAAATATCTTCAGTCCAACTTCAACCTAATTTACAGCACTGAACAACCCGACCAACAGTTACATGTGACATTCTCTCTGACTAGGGACTAGGAATGTACTATATCCCTTCTCTTCTCCTCAACATTCAAGTCCAATAATTCATCCTTTCCAGTACATTCTATGTCCAGGCATGGTTCAGTTCCTATCTCTCTAAACACAGCCAGACAACTTTAACAATAATATATTTTCCACCAAACGCAGAATCACCTCTGGAGTCCTCCAAGGGTGTACTCTAGGCTCCCAAACCTTGCTTAATTGCAAACTACATTTTATTGGCATTCCACATTTCTGCCTCTCCACAAGTTCTAAACCCCTTAATTGCCTCCGTATTATTTGGCGACTAATCGAGTTTTCTACAACACAGGGACGGACCATGCAGTCATTGTTAATCTTCAAAGCAAACACCATTCCCTGGCAGCCAATTTCATCCCTTCTCTATTAACCTTGATGTCATGTCAAACCCCTGTCATTTTTATCTCAGAGTTTTCTGCTGCCTGAAAGACATTATTTGTTCTGTTTCTACCTGAACCTCATTGGTATTGAAACAGCCATTTTTATTTGATTAGTCAAATGTTCCTATTCCTCATAAATTCCACATTGTCCAAAACATTGCTGCAAGCAACCTTTCCAACAAAAAAAACAGTTGACCAAAATTGTTCACAAGCTTCAAGTATAAATGATTTTAACTCTCTTTTTAATTCTGTCCATTACCTTGTCCACCCAATTTCTGCTAACCCGATATTTATATCTGCCTTCACTTCTTTGAACACCTTATTCCTCAGATTCTGACCTTTGTGTATCCACCCCCATGCCCCTCTAATCTTTGCTTATCATTAGCAACAAAGCAATTAGGTGAAAGAATCCTATTCTCTGGAATTCCCTTTCCAACCTTTTAGTCTCCTTGAAAGACTTGTTAAAACTCATCTCTTCAAAGCAAACTTTGTCTCCTAATTTTTAATCTCAGGCTCTGCGTTGGTTTTTATGACCAGTTTGGTGTAGCTTTAAATATTCCTGACATAAGGTGCATGATGTCAAGATTAGAGTGGTGCTGGAAATGCACATCCGGTCAGGCAGCATCCCATGATCAGGAAAATCGATGTTTCGAGCAGAAGCCCTTCAGGGAAGGTCTCCTGTCCAAAATGTCGGTTTTCCTGCTGCTCGGTTGCTGCCTGACCTGCTGTGTATTTCCATCACCACTCTAATCTTGACTCTAATCTCCAGCATCTGCAGTCCTCACTTTCACCATGAGTTGCATAATCATTTTTGTTACTATTTTTGTAGGGGTCAAGTTCCAAATATTGAAATAGTTGGTCTTGAATGATAGTGTATTCTTATATTCAATCAGAGAGGCCAGGGAATTTGTAAATCCATTACATTGTAGGTGTAAGCACTGCAACGATTAGCTTCCTCATATACAATGAACTTCATGACCAATTTATCGAAAAGAGTTCCATTCCACAAGTTAAGGAATGCCACATCAGAGGTCAATGATTTAGTCTTGGAAACAGCCATGATCGTGGCAATCCAATTCAAATATCCCATGCTACATCCCAAGAGGTCACGCAGGAATGCACCTTTAGACTCAGTCATAGAGTCAGCCTGTCAGCCAACTCTAGTGCTATGGGCAAGGAGACCTCCATGATCTCAAAAGCATGTTGTTTCATCATGGGCAGATATCCTCAGAACAGTTTATAAACTAATAATGCTATAACCATCTTCAGGAAAGCAGTGCCACTTGCATTTAAAGTGGAATCAATTTGTGAATCAATCTGTGAATCATTTGTGCAGGGCGGTCATCAAAGAACATTTCATCTGTTTGGCACATGGTATAGTTTTCTATCCCTGAGAGTGAGTTATGATGTGTATATGCAATCACAAAAGGTAAAACAATAGATTAATACATGGGAGCATTTGGTGGATGTGTACTGGTGTCCTCATTGTGGCAAAGCTTCTAGCAGGACACATAGATGGGAACACCTTGTCAGGTTTCCAAACATGGCACATTTTGTTCCAAAGAGTGCTCTAGATAAATACATGAAGCATGTCAAATCGTAACGTTTACATGCCATTGTTCAGTCTGAATCTATTTATATCAGTTAACGAGAATGTCAGAGTCAAAATAAATGAAATCAGATATCAACCTCAAAGAAATTACGCAACGTCTATATGCTTGTTGTTTAAGAATGATTGATTGAATTGAAAACAAACACTTTCTTTAAAGGGGTGGAAAGGATGTAATTTTTCATAATTTATTTTCATTGTGCGATTCTGATCAGAACTTTTGGTACATTGATATGTTGCATAAGTCTGTGGACTAGGGTCACTCACTTTGTGTCCACTTTGATGCTCGCAGCATCCCTGCTTTGGCTTTTGGTATTGTACCTCTTTAGCCACATCTTAAAGATTCACAGTAGTTCACAGCACGGACATAAAGCCAGGCAACTTGTCAGCAAACTGAAGAGTCCGTGTGTTGTTGTGTGACACAGAGTTATATCAATCTCATACCTATGCATATTCCAGCAGCCTACGCAGCAAATACGCTATATGTACAGGATCTAAGTTTGTTCGCTGCGCTGGAAGGTTCGTTTTCAGACCATACCAAGTAATAACATCAGTAAGCCTGCAGTGAAGCACTGGTGTTATGACCCGCTTCCTATTTATGTAGAAAGCCAGTCATAACACCAGCACTTCACTGGAGGCTCACTGATGATGTTACCTAGTATAGTGATGAATTGTCTGAAAATGAACTTAACAGCTTAGCGAGCAAACTTACATCCAGGACCTCAACCTGAGCTAAACATCTTCCCAAAACTCACTAACGCTATATGTACTTCAACCAATGGCCATGTCTCAAAGTTGAAGGGGGGGTTGTCTTCAGTCAAGTGAAGGGAGTGTTGCCAACAGTCAGGTAGTCCAGGTACAGTCAGTCAAGGGCATCCTCTGCTCATAGTCCAGAGGGTTGGTTGTAGTCAGTTACCTGTATGAGGTAATCCAGGTCAGAAGGTCTGTCTGTCTGCTGACTTAATTCAAGAAGTCAGGGGCTGTTGGTACATCAGTCAGGGAGATGAATGGAGAGCATTCGGTCAGATGTTGGTTAAGGTCTGTCCATCCATGTTGGTCAGAGGGGTGTGACACAGTCAGAGCTGGGAGTCGGAGGAATGAAAGTCTATGGGGGCATTATCAGGGGACACTGCTGCAGTAGGGAAGTCTTGGGGAACTCAATGCATGGGACTGGAGGCAGCAACCTGGGATGCAGGGAAGAGAAGGGTGGTGACTGACAGAAATCCAAACCATATGTGGGGGAGACATAGTGCATTGGAAGACATGAGGTACTTCAAGATAAGGGCTTATTGACAGTCAGCACCAGCATGAAAGGCACAGTGGGATTGTCAACCATGATAGTGGGCAGGACTAATGTGTAGGTCTTGGTTCAGGCTCTAACAATGAGAAGTGAGTCCTGAACCTTGGTGCTATTGGTTGCCACCAAGGTGACAGCTGTTTTGAACTCTTATGCAACTGGTTTCTTCTAAGGAGCCACTGGGGACTTCTATGGGATCTCCTCATCAACCACGGATCAGGTCTTTTACCATTTGAGTCTGATTACACTGCTTTATCTCATTTCTCTGTGACAAGGCCAGTGTTGCAGTCTGGACTGTAGGCTATGACAATGTAGCTGGTTTCCCCCGGAAGCAGGGTGCAATAGAAAGTACACACATCACATAGAGAGGGCCATATCAGAATGCAACTGAGTCCGTCATTAGAACAAGTCCTATTCCATCAATGTGCAAGTGATCTGGGTTCCTGTAATCTTACCATAGCTGGGAGCTGCGATGATGCACATGTCATTGAGGACTCTAACCTTCTTGCTGAATTTGAGTGGTCAGATACCTTTCCAAGGGGACAAGGACTACACAATGTGACCATGGTTGATGATGCTGTAACACAATCCCCAGAGTAATGTGGAGTGTTGACACAATGCAACCCACTTCTCAACTGGACCATGGTGTCTCCTGACGATCAGTTCCATTGCTTGACTCAATCCTGGGAGGAGGAGAAAGTGAGGCCTGCAGATGCTTGAGAGTCAGAGTCGAAATGTGTGCTTCTGGAAAAGCACAGCAGGTCAGGCAGCAACTGAGGAGTAGGAGAGTCGATATTTCGTGCATAAGCCCTTCATCAGGATTGTGGCAGGGCAAGGGGACTGAGAGATAAATAGTTGGGTGGAAGGTAGCTGGGAAGGTGATAGGTGGATGCAGGTAGAGGATAATTGTGATTTGTCGGTGGAGAGCGTGGAGGAGATAGGTGGGAAGGAAGATGGACAGGTAGGAGAGGTCAAAAGGGCAGTGCCGAGTTGGAGGGTTAGATCTGGGATGAAGTGGAGGGAGGGGAAATGTTCCATGAGTTGGCATCCTGTCTTCCCAATGTAGAGGAGACCACATCGGGAGCAACAAATACAGCAGATGAGGTGGGTGAATGTGCAAGAAAATCTCTGCCAAATATGAAAACATCCTTTAGGGCCTTGGATGGAGGTGAGACGGGAGGTGTGGGTGCAGGTTTTACACCGCCTGTAGCAGCAAAGGAAGCTGGCGGGAGGAGAATGGGGGTTGCGGGAGGTGTGGACCTAACGAGGGACTCACGGAGGCAATTGGTCTGCGGAATGCTGATGGGGAGGAAAATATATCTTTGGTGGTGGAAATGGCAGAGGATAGTGTGCTGTATCTGGATTTTGTTGGGTTAGAAAGTTGGGGGATTCTATTCTTGTTGCAGTTGGAGGGGTGGGGTTCGAAAGCAGTGATGCAGGAAGTGAAGGAAATGTACTGAAAGGCATTGCTGATCACAGGGAGGGGAAATTGCAGTCCTTGAAATAGGAGGCCATCTGGGATGTCCAGGAATGCAATTGCTCGTCCTGGTCCTTGGAAACTGCCTGACCTGCTGTACTTTTCCAGCACCACACTTTTCAACTCTCAATCTTGAGGGCCCTTACAGTATATTCCAGACAGTGTGTGCTGCACAATCATAGCATGCTGTGCTTTACAGAACTGGAGCAGGCAAAGGGAAGATTTATTGGTAGCTGAAAAGCTGGGACACCGGGGGCAGTCTTCACAAGAAGAAGATAAGAACAAGAGGAACATCACCTTCTGTGTGATCGAGTGCAACAAAGCCACGCACAACAAGCCAGATAGCACTTAATTGCTCTGGTTCCAGTAGATGTGAGATAGATGCAGTGATCATTCATTGTCTGTAAATCTGTTGGTGCTTGAAAGACAAGAGGTCCGCTTGTGTTCAAAAAAAGCAAATGCACCTATTTTTGTTTGTTTTTCCTTTGCATTTGCTGTTGAAGAAAAGTGACTGGATTGAAGCATTTCAATGCTTATTGTGATGGTCTCAGATGGAACAATGTTAAGATGCTACCGACATTGGGCATTGGGAATAGAGTACCACTGACCTGGATAGGTTTGTAAGATGGGATATGACTAAAGACAGGTAAGTTCTAGGCCTGGTGTTTAAAAATTATAGATGTAGGAATGTGCATTGATATGATCAATGAAGTGTCAACTGTGCCATTTATGTGCTCCAAGAAGTATTGGTTTATGGTTGCTGCTCTGCTGCATACATAATGAAGGGAACTTGGGATGACCAATATTTGACTGGTGCATGGCACCTGGGATATCCGAGCAGCGATGACTACTTCCACTTATGGTGAGTGAGAAAATGGGACAAGTGGGACACCATAGGAGTATGATACAGAATTAATGAGGTGACCTTTGGGTCGATAGCGCACAAACATTTGCAGAAATAAATCTGATATGAAACTTGCCAAAAATGACTCTTAGCTGATTTCCAAACATGATTCAGCCCAGAGCATTCTGGAAGTCCTAGGAATCCTACAAACGTGATGTGCTAATTGAAAATTCGGTGAAGTTCTAAGATGTTTAAAGTTCTGTGAATAAATAGTTTGAATTCAGCACAACTTTTGCATTGCTCTGAGATAAATCAGAAATAAGATATGCAGCAACTTCATCCAAAAGAACGGATACTAAACATTATAAAAAAGCTCTGGACAGTGGCATTTTGTCTCAAGACAATAACTCTGCTTTCTCCCAGAGATGCTGCCAGACCTGCCAGCAAATTCTGTTTTTGTTTCAGATGGGGGAATTTTAGCAAAAATGTACAAGTAAAAAGTGTTACCTTGTCAAGAAAAAAGCAGCATGACACTATTTGTCAGCATTTGGGGCACACCGGTGTGAATCCTCAGAGTTATTTCATGTTATTTATGCTCAGAGACTGGACATTCAAAATTTAATATGAGCGGGATATTCTAATATTGATGAGGAAAACTGATTCTCAGACTTTCAAAAAGATTTTGCAGAATTGTTTATTTCCTTAAGAACACTTGAATGCAGCTCAGAAGAAGATAATAACCATTACTACTCCTAATTCCAGCAAGTCAGTCACAAACTCTTCCGATCTGATTTTTCTTATTTGCTCATGGGATGTGATCTTTGCTGGCTGGGTCAGAATTTCTTGCCCATCCTTCCTTACCCTTCAGAAGTTGGTAGTGAGCTGTCTTGTTGAATTGCTGCAGTCATTAGGGTTAAGGTGAAAGCACAGAGCTGTTAGGAAAGGAGGTCAATGATGTTGACCCCGTGACAATGAAGGAACAATGATATAGTTCCAAGTCAGAAACGTGAGTGGCTTGCAGGGGATCGTGCATGTACAGTAATGGTGCTCACATGTAACCCCTGGCCGTTTCCTTCCTGAGGGTTGAACTCATGGGTTTGGAAGGACATTCTCTGTGTTTTTTTTTTACTTTGGATGTGTGTGTTTTTATAAGTCACCAATCTTTGTCTATCAAATCTCAGTTTGCTTCACAACATTGAAAGGACACATTCCTAAGAGTGATGGAATAATTTAATCAGAATTTCCAATGTACAATCGTTAGGTGAATTTAAGAGTGAGTTGAGTTACTAAGTGTCATTCATTAAAGTGTCAAACTCAGTTCACTTTAAAATGAATGTGTTTTGACATATCATGCTTAAAAGTGCACAGAGGACCACTCACTTTAGTTGATTTGCATGGTCTGTCTGCACATATGTGTCACTCCCAATATTACCTTTCTTCTGAGATAAATGATAAAATATGGAACTTGAAGTTTGTCCCCTTACATGTTTGTAGTTATTTTAGTGTGGGGATGACAACTATTCACAATTGGTTCTGGAGAAGCACTTATTTATTCAGACAGATGGAGCTAGAGTGTCACCTTTCAGTAAGTCAGCTCATGTCGTTGCCATTGACATACACTGTCTTCAGCTGGGATTGATTTGTGTCCCAAATGATTGTGATTCCTGAACATGGTGTCATCAGTTGTCATTTTGGCTTGTAAACTTTTGCTCATTATGAAATGTTGTTTCCTTATACATAACAGTGACTGCAATTAACTTTTATGGCTGCTACTTTTCCTGTTTGTATGAAGAATGAGTTTTTGTAAAACTTTCATCATATTGCATCTTACAATCATGACATTAATCCAACTTACAATAATATTTTACTGAATCTTCATTAAGTTAAAAATGGATTTTGCCCATCAGCTGGTATTATTTAACATTTGCCCACATTAATTGTATTTTAGTGTAAATGATACCATTATTACATAACATCACACACTTGGTCCATCAGATGATCTTTATCATCCCTTTCTTACCATCCTATGTACAGTTTATCAATGATGGCATTATGTTCAGTATAAATACACAGCATGTGTGTGAAAATCCAGCTGGGCCTGATAATACTGTGGTTGATACTACCTGAGTTTGAATGAACAGTCACCAGACTCAAAATGGTAACTCTGCTTTCTCCCACAGATGCTGCCAGACCTGCTGAGTTTTGCCAGCAATTTCTGTTTTCAATTCAGATGTGGGAACTTTAGGAAAAATGTACATGAATAAAAAGTGCTTCCTTGTCAAAAGAAACCCAGCAATACACCATTTGTCAGCATTTGACACTATGCTGAGAATCCCCTGTGCTATCAATTGGAAGCGTGGGTCAGAAGGTCATAAATTTGTGTCCATCCTAAGGCAAAGAGTGGAATTTTTCCACTCCCTGAATAATGTGAGCCATAGCAAGAAAGTTGGGAAAATTGGTTGTGATGGCTAACAACAAATCTCTGGACACCCACAACAAACCGTCCCATTTTCCAACTAAGTGTTGAACAGCGAGATGAGATTTTTGCCAATGAGGGGCTTGAGGTCTATTAAGATGCATTAAAATCTCATATTCCCTTATTCCCACCTCATTAATATACAGTTTCCTATTCTCCCACCTACTAGACTGAAATTTTACACCAAACATTTGTGACATGAAAGTCAGTGCAATTACCTGGTAACTCCAACTGACTGCTTCTTTTTTTGGAACTCTATCCTGGAGATCAGTCACCAACATCTCAGGGCAAGCTCCATAGACAGTAAATGCATCCCATATCCACAGACCTAGGCCTCTGACATATACCGGCCTGACCACGTCATCAAGGCACATCTTTGATCAACTTGCACAGTATGGTTCTCCATATCAATGTTACCTTTGGACACTTGGTGGACACAGGCAAGCACCATCTCAAGGATTGGAACAGGCAGCATCACTGGGATCCTTGCTTGCTCTCTGAACATTGTGCCTGCTTCGATGGTCTATACATCTCTATTCTGACTTGCTTGTTAGTGCTTTGCCATCTCAGCCACATCTTAAATGCTCATAGTACTTACTGCAGTACAGATTCAAAGCCAGGCAGCTTCTCATAGTTGAGAGTGTGGTGCTGGAAAAGCACAGCAGATCAGGCAGCATCCGAGGAGCAGGAGGATCAAAAGCCCTTCATCAGGAATCCTGATCTCTAGCATCTGCAGTCCTCACTTTCTCCTAGCTTCTCATGGTTGTCCGTATTCATTGGTCATGGAGATGGACATGTAGCTATAAGGCATTGTGCTACATCAGTCTCACATCTACAAGATTTGCCAGCAGCCTATGTGGTAAACATGCTGCATGTACTAATTGAAGTGGCTCAAAGTTGGAGGAGATTAGTACTCAGTCAAGTCAAGGGGGCCTACCATCAATCAGGGGTCCTGGTGCAGTAAGTCAAAGCTCTCATGTGATCACAGTCCAGGGGTTTGGGTCCAGACAGGTGTTTCCTTGCGAGTCGAGCAGTGTGGTGCTGGAAATGCACAGCAGATCAGGCAGCTCTCGAGGAGCAAGACAATCAACCTTTCGGGCATAAGCCCTGCATCAGAAATGTGGAGGTGTATTGGGCTGAGAGATAAATGCAGGGGTGGGGTGGGGCTGGGGAAAAGATAGTTGGGAAGGTGATAGGTGTATGTCAGTAGGGAGTAACAGTGATAGGTGGGAAGCAAGATGGACAGGTAGGGCAGGTCAAGAGGAGCCGAGTTAGAGGATTGGAACTGGGATGAGATGGGGGAAGAGGAGGTATTGAAACTGGTGAAGTTGATGTTGATGCCATGTAGTTGAAGGGTTCCAAGGCAGAAGATGAGATCTTCTTCCTCCAGTTGTTGGGTGGTTTGTATTTGGCAGTGGAAGAGGCCCAGGACTTGCATGCCCTTCCCCACTGACCTAGCATGATTACCCCCCCACCTGCATCCACCTATTGCCTTCCCAGCTACCTTCCCCCAAGCCCCACCCCCAACTCCAAACCCTATTTATATCTCAACAACCCCCACCATTCCTGATGACAGGCTTATACCCAAAACATAGACTCCTTGGATGGTGCCTGACCTGCTGTGCTTTACCAATGCCACACTTTTTGACTCTGACTCTCCAGCATCTGTAGGCCTCACTTTCTCCCAGTTATCTGCTTGAGGTTGTCCAGTTCATTGTTTGGGAGCTGCACCGGGATCTGTTTGGTCATCAGTCGGGCTGTCCATTGAAGTTGACTGGCCATGTCACATGGCCAGTCCTGCGGTCAGTGGATTGAAAGTCAGAGTGGGTTTGTTTTGACACAGTCACTATTGTGCTGGGCAACTGGAGGAACCCAGTACTGGAGGCAGTAACCTGGGACGCAAGGGGGAAAATGATGGCAAAGGGAGGAAATTTGACATATGGAGGGGGGGAAACAAGTTGTGCTTCGTGGGGTGGGGAGGGGTGTTATCAATAGTCACCTTGGCAGGGGGGTTGTGGAGTATGATGGAGGGCAAGACTAAACTCTAGAGTTGTAGTTCAGGGTGTAATGATGAGAGTTGAAATTGTAATTCCAACTGGTGTGTGGAAACACATTGGTGAGCTGATCACTGAGTGTCGGGAAGAAAAGGGGCATGATGATTATAGACCTTAATTGCCAGGCTAAGCCTGTGACTCAGTATGATGAGCAGACTTGTGTAGTGTTCCAGAACATCACCTGGAATGGGCAGAGTCAGTGCTTTTGTTTTCTGTCCTGACCCATGGAATCCACATCTGATGGATGGGAAACACTTCACAAGGCAATGATGATTAAATAGATGCAGTGTCCCCCTATTTGGGGTGGTGCATAAAGCAAGTGCTGGTCACCAAAGGGGCATGGTTCATGGTTAATGAGGCAAGTTTGGGATGATTATGTGAGAAAGCCCAGTTGACCTCATGGAGAGAGACCATCCATTTTGTCAACAATGATACACAGCAGATTTCTGGTGAAAATAAATTCAGCCCAAGAACACTTATTGACACTAGCATTCTGTTTTGGTATGATTGATAAACTGGAGCATTTTGTTGAATCTAAACATGTAGTCTGCCCCAGAGGGAGGGCTAAACAAAATTTTGAAGTATTACCACAGAGGAAAAAAAATAGCAATTCATAAAACAAACAGTTAATTACTTTGGTAACATATGATACAAAGAAATTTCATATGGGCTTACTGACTCGGCCAATGTCTGCCTGGTGGGGAATTTTGGCTTCTGCTCAGAGGTGGAAATTTGGCTCTGGTATTATCTTGGCTTTTTGAAATTTAGGAATGTCTGGAAGATCCACAATAACAAGGTCAGAATTTGTATGTGACTTTGTTCCTTTCCTGGTTGAGGCAAGCTGACCAAACAAAAAGGAGCAAGACATTTTAAAAAAAGCCATGTTGGGTTGAAATATAGTGTACTGTACATGTTTACACCTGAGGTTTCAACTGGATTAAAAAGGCTGGAAATTTATCATAACCTTATCTCTGCAAACTTCCCAGATGAGGATTCTTCCCAATATAAGTTTTAACTTAGTTCATAGCTCATGCCCAAAACCAGACATTGTGGCATTAACTTGTTAATCCCAACAGACACTGCATTCTTTTCTAACAGCTGTAAGATCTTTAAGTCTGTTCCAAGCATGATTCACCTTCCTATCAGGTGCATACTGTCTCATCTCTAACACTGACAATCTAAATATGTGGTTATGATTGAGTGAGGATTTGGCACTCCCTTTTCCCCAACAGTTCTACATGACTGCCAGTCTTCCAATCATCCAAATTCCTGTGCCAGATTTCACTCCAGAATGCATGTGACAATGGAAATATGACAGTTCCAAAATCTGATTGATGTTACTTAATCAAGAGAGAACATTGACGTTTCTTTCACAGAACCTGCAGAACATTCAAGAGCACAAGGATAAATGGCACATGTGGTTAAATGCAATGCAGTAATCAAGGGGTGTCAATCTACATGTAGACCTGTCAAGTCAAACTGGCATTTAACACTGTTTCCAAGAATGAAGTATCTTTGAATCATTGAACCAACAAGGAAGATGGGTATTTCAGAGCGTGTCTTTTGTAATATGACTGGGCATAATGAGGAATTTTATTATAATGTATTCTCTGGGACAAAACATAGAAAATAAGAATAGGAGTAGATCATTTGGCCTTTTGAGCCTGATCTAGCATTCATGGCTGATCATCCAATTCAGTTCCCCATTCCCACTTTCTTCCCATACCCTTTGATGCCTTTAGCACTAAGGACAATATCTATCTCCCTCTTGAAAACTTTCAGTGTTAGCGTCCATTACTTCCTGTTGCGGAGAATCCACAGACTCGCTTCTCTGTAGATGAAGCCTGTTATCCTTGTCTCAACCCTAAATGGTCTACCCTATATCCTTAACCTCTGGCTCTGTACTCCTCAGAAAGCTGTCACAAATATCCTTTCTATGTTTACCCTTTCTAGTCCTATTAGAATTTTATAGATTTCTATCAGAAGCCCTTGACCTTCTAAATGTCAGTAAATATAGTCCCAATCAATTTAGTCTCTCTTGATACCTCAGTTCTGCCATCTGAGGAATTAGTCTGGTAAACCTTTATTGGACTCCCTTCCTAGTCATTACATCCTTCCTCAGATAAGGGGACCAAAACTGGACACAGTACACAGTACAGTTGCGGTCTCATTGAGGTCCTGTACAATTTCAGTAGACACCCCTGCGCCTGTAGTCAAATCCTATCGCTATGAAGGTCAACGTATCATTTGCTGCCTTCACCACCAATTGCACCTGCACGTTTACTTCCAGTGACTGGTATACAAGGCCACCCAGGTCTTATTGCACCTCCCCCTTTCCTAATGTATTGCCATTCAAATAATAATCTGCTTTCCTGTTTTTTGCTACCAATGCAGATAATCTCTACATCATTTCACATGCATTTGGCTCACTCATTCAACAATGAAAAAAATTACTCCGAGGTAATCAAAATACAATAAAATGTTACAATGAGTTTAACAAAGGCATAATTAAACCTTAAACTAAAGTATAGAACTTAAATAAAGTCAATTACTCATGTACAATATGGGGGGCAAGATAAATTTAATTAATAGCTGATATTGGAGTCAGGCAAGGAAAATAGCAGACAGAAAGCTGCAGGGGCTGGAGCTAGTACATCAGTCCAAAGGAATTTGAGGAATTAATCTGCATCGTTCAAATTAGATGTGGGGAGGTGTAGCCTGTTTGTTTTGTTTTCACATAAGAATACAAGAGTAACTTCTAGATCGAGCAAACACATGGTGTCATGAGATGTGCTTCAAATCATCGCCCTATTATCTCATAGCACAATTATGCTATCAAAAGTTGCTATTCTGTATATTCCTGTGATGTGAGTTAAAGTTGGACTTTTTTTTATAGGAAAATACCTCGCAGCCCATTAAGTTTATGTTTTTTATTTGGCCTCAATTCTACCTAATCTACTTTATTTCCTCATGCACTCAAATTTCATATTGTACATGAGCTCAGATGCACTGCATTTGCATAACCCTCAGGACAATGAAACATGTGCTGGAAAATGGAATTAGTGTTGTCAGATCTTTGTTGACCAGCACAGACATGTGCTAGATAGCTTCCTATGCTGAAAATATCTGCAAGTCTATGTTAAACCAAAGATATAGCTGCTTGTGTGAGGTTTTCATAGATTTGTAGCCAATACGTTTTCCTCAGTCACACCTCATCCATTTATGGGACATTGCCATGGACAAAATGTCTATCAATTCCGTCAAATAAATCATGCTCTCTGCAATAATCAATTGATTGTAAAGGTCTTTAACACAGCCAGGCAAAGTAGTGAAGTAAGTCTGTTTTTAATCTTTAACTCTCATTTTATTTAGCCATATGCTTCCTTGGCAAAATTGAAAGAAAATGTGTCAGTAAGCATGTAATGCAGAGTCCTGAGAGCTCTGAAATGAGGGTGTTAGAGAAGCATCTCTCAATAAGAGAAGTTTTCATGTTTCTGAAATTCTCAAAGAGAGGCCTTTTATTAAATGACTGCAAAACATACATAAAGAGGTCCCATAGCTTACATAGCTTTGTGTAGTGCAATTCTTGATGTCATTTTTGCATGTATGTATCATGGTGTTTGATTATATAACACAAGTGAAGGTTGAGATAAAGAGTAAGTGCACTTAAGCTGCACTGAATACACCAGTGTTTATCAATAGACTCTCGGAGACCTAAAGGATTCTGAATGAACCCAAAAAACATTTTGGGGGTAATTTGTAAATGAACTGGAGCAGAGATGATGTTTACTTTTATTCATCAAATTGATGAGGCAGATTCATAGTAACTTTTCAAATGAAACTGGATCAGTAGCTAAAAAGGAAAACATTACAATGCTATTTGAGAAGAAGTAGAAAATTGGACTAATTTCATTCATTTGCAAATATTCAGCACATAAATGTTTGGCTGATCCTTTGCTTTCTGTGCTGTATACTTCCATAAGCAAACTCAAAATGTTCAGTCAGTAGAATCCAAATTTAACTGTGTGAGAAATATTTTTGAAATGTCTTTGCAGACAGAATAATTAATGTTTTAAATGCATCTTCATAAGCTTACAATATAGTTAAGTGATAAAAAGACAAATAACTATTTTGAATCCTTAACTTTTAAACGTTTTTATCACTGGCTCATGTCACATGCTAGATTATGTATTTATCAATTTTATCATGTAGGCAGTCCAGAGTTGAAATCTTCAAATGATGCTCACATTAAATGCAGTTTATTTCAAATCTATAGTTACATAGCAGTTATTTCAACAATTATTTTACCAAGTTGGATTAGGTTTTTGCAAACTGCGATCTATTAACGATAAGGTTTGATTTTCATCTGCTATCAAGGTGCTAATTGATTTGTTTAAATTCCTTCACAATTTCAACCAATCAGGATTAAACTAATGCACAACAGTATGTTATGTAACTACATTAGAAATATGATATGAGAGGATCTAACACTCTTAAAGTTCATAATTAGAATTTCATTGTACCTATCTTTGGACGAGACTCACTGACCACCTGAATCATTGCAGCTATACTGTTTTAATGGATGACTTATAAAGACCACAAGATTATTTTGTCATTCTAAATATAGAAATCTTCCAAACCAATTTAATGTTCTTCCATCCTTCATGACACACATGAACAGCAATGAAATGCACATGCTGTATATAGGCAATCGATTTTACTAAACTTGAATTTCAAGGTCAGAATACAATTGTCTTTCTCCCAGATTCACAGTAAACTCCGAGAAAGCAAGAAACACAGTACCACAGGGATCAGGCCCACACTATAACATGGATCAGACATACACTGCTACAGGGATCAGACACACGCTATAACAGGGATCAGGCACACACTATAACATGGATCAGACATACACTGTTACAGGGATCAGACACACTATAACATGGATCAGACATACACTGCTACATGGATCAGACATACACTGTAACAGGGATCAGACACAAGCTATAACAGGGATCAGACACAAGCTATAACATGGATCAGACATACACTGTAACAGGGATCAAAAACACACTATAACAGGGATCAGAGTCACACTATAACAAGGATCAGACGCACACTATAACAGGGATCAGACCCATATCGTAATGGGGATCAGACCCACACAAAAACAGGGATCAAACACACACTATAACAGGGATCAGACCCACACTGTAACAGGGATTAGACCCATACTGTAACGGGGATCAGACCCACACTTGTAACAGGGATCAGACCCACACTGTAACAGGGATCAGACACACACTATAACAGGGATCAGACCCACACTGTGACAGGGATTAGACCCATACTGTAACGGGGATCAGACCCACACTGCAATGAGGATCAGGCTCATACTGTAATGGGGATCAGACACACACTGTAACAGGGATCAGACACACACTATAACAGGGATCAGACCCATACTGTAAAAGGGATCAGACACACACTATAACATGGATCAGACATATACTGTAACAGGGATCAGACACATTCTGTAACAGTGATCAGACCCATACTGTAACAGGGATCAGACATACACTGTAACAGGAATCAGACACATTCTGTAACAGTGATCAGACCCATACTGTAACAGGGATCAGACATACACTGTAACAGGGATCAGACACACACAATAACAGGGATCAGACATACACTATAACAGGGATCAGACCCATACTGTAACAGGGATCAGACATACACTGTAACAGGGATCAGACACATTCTGTAACAGTGATCAGACCCATACTGTAACAGGGATCAGACATGCACTGTAACAGGGATCAGGCACACACTATAACAGGGATCAGACAAACACTGTAACGGGGATCAGACCCATACTGTAACAGGGATCAGACCCATACTGTAACAGGGATCAGGCCCACACAGTGCCACAGGGATCAGACACACTCTATAACAGGGATCAGAACCACACTATAACAGGGATCAGACACACACTATAACAGGGATCAGACCCTACTGTAATGGGGATCAGACCCATACTGTAACAGGGATCAGGCACACACTATAACAGTGATCAGACACACACTATAACAGGGATCAGACACACACAGTGCCATAGGGATCAGACACACTCTATAACAGGGATCAGACCCATACTGTAATGGGGATCAGACCCATATTGTAACAGGGATCAGACCCATATTGTAACAGGGATCAGACACACACTATAACAGGGATCAGAACCACACTGTAATGGGGATCAGACACACACTATAACAGGGATCAGAACCACGCTGTAATGGGGATCAAACACACACTGTAATAGGGATCAGATACACACAGTGCCATAGAGATAAGACTCACACTGTAACTGGGATCAAACACACACAATAACAGGAATCAGATCGACATGATAACAGGGATCAGACCCACACTATAACAGGGATCAGACCCACACTATAACAGGGATCAGACCCACACTGTGACAGGGATCAGACCCACACTATAACAGGGATCAGACCCACACTGTAACAGGGATCAGACACACACTGTAACAGGGATCAGACACACACTGTAACAGGGATCAGACACACACTATAACAGGGATCAGACCCACACTCTAACAGGGATCAGACACACACTGTAACAGGGATCAGACACACACTATAACAGGGATCAGGCACACATTATAACAGGGATCAGAATCATACTATAACGGGGATCAGACATACACAATAACAGGGCTCAGGCCCATATTGTAACAGAGATCAGACACACACTATAACAGGGCTCAGGCCCATATTGTAACAGGGATCAGAATCATACTATAATGGGGATCAGACATACACAATAACAGGGCTCAGGCCCATATTGTAACAGAGATCAGACACACACTATAACAGGGCTCAGGCCCATATTGTAACAGAGATCAAACACACACTATAACAGGGATCAAGACACACACTATAACAGGGATCAGATACTTACTATAATAGGGCTCAGGCCCATATTGTAACAGGGATCAGACACACACTATAACAGGGATCAAGACACACACTATAACAGGGATCAGGCCTACACTGTAACAGGGATCAGGCACACACTATAACAGGGATCAAGACACACACTATAACAGGGATCAGGCCCACACTGTAACAGGGATCAGACCCATACTGTAACAGAGATCAGACACACAGTATAACAGGGATCAGAATCACACTACAACAGGGATGAGAATCACGCTATAACAAGGATCAGACCCACGCTATATCAGGGATCAATGTACATGATAACAGGGATCAGCCACAAACTATAACAGGGATCAGACACACACAGTACCATAAGGATCAGACACACAGCATAACAGGGATTAGGTACACTACAACAGCAGTCAGGCCCACACTAAAACAGTGATCAGACTCACGCTATAACAGGGATCAGACTCATACTATAATAATGCTCAGACCCACACTAAAACAGGGATCCAGCACGCACTATAGCACTGATCAGACTCACAGTATAGCAGCAGACACACATTGCAACAGGGATCAGACACACATGAGAACAGGGGTCAGAAGTGGTGACCTAAAGTGTGGGCATTCAAATGGGATCTAGCTATAAACAGGTAGACTGTGTGGTCTGCTGGCTAGACAGTAGACACGATGAGTGAATGGACTGCATTTGTGAGGGAGTGTCAGCCATGCTGATGTACTGTGGGTAGCATGGCTTTGTGGCCATGTGCCAATGTGCCATGACATTGCCAATAAGGAGCAATGCTGGATTGCCAAATGTTTTCTGAGGGCATGGAGGTCCTTGAAATTTATTTTAAATTTGAAAAAATTTAACCTATTTTTCAAATTAACCTGTTCGGCGATGCATTTATTCACCTCTGGCACAGGTGGGATTTGGACCTAGGCCTCCTGGTCTAGGGATAGGAACACTACCACTGCACCATGAGGGTTCCTCACAGAGGTCCTTCAAAGATGGTCTTTTGATGGATATCAGCTCAGTGGCAATTTTTTTCTGGTAATTGTATGCAGTAAGATGGGCTGGAATTGGATGTGATCGACACCACTGGGAGGTAGGTAGTTCATGAGGCGAGTTTGGGAAGATTTGTGGGGAAAAGCGGCCAAACATTTTGATACAGTTTGCTCTTAGCCAAAAGAAATGTGAGAATGAAACAGCAGGATATTACTTAAATGGAGAATGAGTTTGAAATCCTGAGGTACAGAGGGATCCAGGTGTTCTGCTGCGTGAGTCACAAAATGTGCAGCAAAGCATGTCATCAAGAAGGTGAGTGGGTTGCTACCCTTTGTTATGAGAAGAATTGAATGTAAAAGTAATGATGTTATGCTTCAGTTATGTAAGGCCTTGGCGAGACCACATCATGAAAACTATGTGCAATTTTGGCATCTTTATGTAAGAAAGAATGGAAACACATTGGAGGTGGTTTAGATGAGATCCACAAGGTTGAAGCAGGAATGAGTGTGTTACTTGATAGTGATAGTTTGCTCAGGTTGGGCTCATTTCCATTGGAGTTTGGAAGAGTGAGGGGTAACTTAACCGAAGTGTAAAGAATCCTGAATGGCCTTGACAACGTGGGTCAGTCCAGAACTAGGGGCACTGTTTTAAAATTAGAGGCTGTCCATTCTAAATGGATCTGGGACTTTTTACCTCCATGAAGGTTGTTTGACTTTGGAACTTATTGCCTCAGAAGGCAATGGAGGGGATTCATTGAATATTTGTAAGGCAGAAGTAGACATAAATATGCACAGCAAGGGCATCAAAAGTTATTGGGGGTAGATGAGAACGTGGAATTCAAAACACAAACTAGTCTGTCACGCATTTATTGAATGGTGGAACAGGCTTGAGCAGTCGAATTACCTATTTCTCCCATTTATCTGTTTGTATGTTCATAAAGAAAGGCACAGACTTTCACAGATGTGTAGTGATACACATTACCAAAGAATTGCAAGGACGCTAGATAGATAAATAAATAAATCCACCGAGGCCATTAGGAAACTGCAATAAATATCTTTATTTAAACATCCAATCTAGTGCTTAACTCCATGCAGTTGATTTTGTGGAATGGGCAGAGAGTGGTGGTTATTGATAATTCCCTGTACTGTCATCCTTGTCTAACCTGTCAGCAAGTCAGCCAAATGAATCAAGAAGGAATACGGTTTTCTCTCATTTTTATTTCTCACTGGCACACTTCCCGACCTTGTACCTCAACACTGTACACACTCCTGTTCCCAGACTACAGTTTCCAAGTCTTTTTTCCTTTCCATTTATGCTCTCATTAGTATCAGTCAGGACAACTGTGCAGTGCCCAGAACTGCAGTAGTATTGCTGTTTTATTAATGGCGATAAAATATGCTTAGAAGATGGACCCTCTGGATGAGTACAGTTGAATTACATTGTCTGGGATTTGAGATTGAGCCCCTTGAAGATACTCTCCAGATGTCCTGATGAAGAGCTTATGCCCGAGACGTCGATTCTCCTGCTCCTCGGAAGCCGCATGATCTGCTGTGCTTTTCCAGCACCACACTCTCAACTCTGATCTCCAGCATCTGCAGTCCTCACTTTCTCCCCCTTTAAGATATACAGAATTTGTACTGTGCATCCTCAGTGAGAGAGTTCTTCCAGTAAATAACATTGAAGATGTATTGCCTCATTATATTTTCCATTCGAGAACAACACTGATTTGCTAGTCAAAATTTCCTCCTTTGTGACCTACTTTATTTTACTGGCATCCTCACTATCCACTGTACAGAGACCTACTGGAGGAATACATGAATACTGGTGATTTTCCTTTGTTTGCTTGGACAATATACATAGTCAATTTGATAACTGCTTGACATGTTAGTGTACACAAATAGCAGCAGTGGAGAAAGGGTAGCTTGCATCTTGGTAATGAGGCTGGAAATTAACACTATTTATTCATAATTTATGTGTGACTTGCAGATGCCACTAATGTTCCCTCACAGGCAGTACTACAGCAGTTCACAGGGGACTCTCGTGGCACAGTGATAGTGTCCATGTTCAAGTCCTTCCTGCACCAAAGGTGTGCAATCATATTTCTGAACACGTTATAGAGTCATAGAGTTGTACAGCATGGAAACAGACCCAACTCACCCATGTTGACCAGTTATCCTAAGTTAATCTCATCCCATTTGCCAGCATTTGGCCCGCATGCCTCTAAACTCTTCCTATTCATATACCCACCCAGAGGGCACTTCAATGTTGTAATTGTACCAGTGTCCACCACTTCCTCTGGCAGCTCATTCCATACACACACCATCCTTCATGTGAAAAAGTTGCCATTTAGGTCCCTTTAAAATCTAATCCCTCTCACTTTAAGTCTATGCCCTCTAGTTTTGGACTCTCCTAGCCTGGGCAAAAGACCTTGTCTATTTACCCTATTTATGCCTCTCATGATTTTATAAACCTCTGTAAGGTCCACCCCTCAGCCTCCAATGCTCCAGAGAAAACAGCCCCAGTCTGGTCAGCTTCTCCCTATAGCTAAAACCCTCCAACCCCGGCAAAGTCCTTTTAAACCTTTTCTGCAACCTTTCAAGTTTAACACCATCCTTCCTATAACAGGGAGACCAGAAATGGACACAATCTTCCAAAAGTGGCCTAACCAATAGGTGGTGTAGCTGCAACATGACCTCCCAACACCTATACTCAATGCTCTGACCAATGCAAGAAAGTAGATTAGAAAATGTCCATTGTAGCAGTCCCCACCACTTTCCCTGGCAGCTCATTCCATACATACACCACCCTTCACGTGAAAAAGGCCACTTTTGGAATATTGTGTGCATTTCTGGTCTCCCTGCCATTGGAAGGATGTTGTTAGAGGCAAATTCCAGGTGAAAAGGGGTTTGAAGTGGGCAACACCAGGAGAAGGAATTACAACAACTGCCTTGAGAACTGTTCTGCTACTCCTGGTTCCATATGAAGATTTTACAAAACTAACATAAATAGCAGCCAATGAAATATTCTGAAGGCCAATCAGTTCTTGTGTTCATTCTGAGCACTTTCTCTTGAGGAGTTTTCAACTCATGTTAGGCTTGTAATTAAACATGCAAGGGACCACAGAATTGTTTCCAATTGTTTCCCAGGACTTTGAAAATTTAGACTGACAAATTTATCCTGATTACATGTCCGCCTTTGGGCGTTGGCCATTTTCCTACTAAATTTGTCAAAGCTGTGCCTGCTTTGCAGCCACAAAAAATGGGTGCCACACATGGCAGTACCAGTGTCTAGCCGTGAACATCTGCATTGGGAGAGGGAGGGGCACAATTAATGTTATAATGTTTGACAGCACAAAGCTGTACTGAACTTGTTCTTGACAGTTCAACAGTGTAATCTAGATTGTAAAATGGCATTTGGATGAATGCAAGCAAAGAGGTGACCTTCCTCTCTATTTTAAAATAGGAATGAGAGCACAAACCTCAAACTTATGCTAAGGTCAGAAGGTTAGGCTTCGTTGGATATGTCTTTGTGTACTTTCAGTTCTGAAGGTTTCTAACAAGCCAATGAGAAGGGGGTTAAACAAAGAGAATCAACTGGAATGTATATGAGAGATGTATTAGGAATGGTGTGGATTACATGCAAATTAACCACCACCCAGTTGCCATTCACCATCTGTCCTGATAGTTGTACCAATATTCTCAGACAGTTTCTGTGATCTCTAGCTGATGGTCTACAGACCTCGCACAATTGTAATTTTGGAGTGCTGCTACAGAGAGAGAGAAGACTGAGCCAGCAGGAATGTCCAAACAAAACCTCTTTTGAAGATAGCAGCCATTGAAAAAAACTTAGCAAATGGAATTCATCTAACGTCAATGTTCAAAGATAAAAGTGTGAATTAAGGTATAAGTTAATTTATTTGTGCCTAGTTTGCAAATTGTCAAATATGTAAAATCCTTGCACGTTTGAAATATAGTATGTGATAAAATATTTACTCACAACAATATTCAAAATATGTCAAGAGTCAGTAAAATATGCTCAATTTAGTTTTGTCTCTGACAATATTAAAACTATACTTCTGAAAAGTCAGGAGTAATGGCCAACAAATGAGGTGTGTCTGAAAGATGAAGAAAAAACAATTATGTTGGACTCTAATTCTCAGGTAACTTATACCAGACATGCCTAGAAAATGGCAGTAATGTTTTAACATGCAATGAAAGCTGTACTAATTATTGCAAATCTCTGGTGTCACTTGGATTTATATTCATTTTGATTTTAATATTCTGTTAATGTAAAAAATGTTTTTACATTAACAGAATATTAAAATGGATTGTATGAAAACTGCTGAATTGACCCATTTTGGAACAACTTGAATGCAGGCAATGTTTGGAACACTTTTTAATGAATAGTCTTGTTTTCAAATCCAGTTTGGGAGTTCACTGCTTGTTAAACGATTGCGTGTGCTTCACTCTATGGTAGAGAAGTGTGACTGCTGTACTTAATTATTTCTTTCAGCTGGCTACTGTCTCATGGAGTAGTTTTAAGACAAATGTATAATCCATGCTTTCACAGTGTTTTTACAAAGTTGAGCATAGTTAGGAGTGAACCATTCCAAAGCTTGTGGGCTCAAGACCCAATCAAAGACTTGAGTACACTGTCGAGGCTGAAACCTCAGTGCTGAGGAAGTGCTGCTTCAGTCATGGTAACCTTCAGATGAGACACTAAACCTTGTCTGCTTGCACTTTCAATGTTAACACAAAAGCAATAGCGTTATTCATTAAAAAGGGAGAGAATTTTTCTGGTTTTCTATTAAGTATTCATCTGTCCACAAATGCAACATAAATAGATTTGCTGGATTTTTATTTCTTGCTTGTGGGATCATGCTCTGTGAACATTGACTGCCTCTTGTGATTACCTAACGACAATGGCTACAGAGGAGAAATGCAAGAAGTGCTCCTTGGTGAACAGAATGGAAATCTGATATCGGTATTCAACCTCATGAGGCGAATGGACAAGGAGATAGGGAGAAACTGTTCCCACATGTGACAGGATTGAAAATTAGATTTAAAATAATTGGCAAAAGAAGCAAAGTCAAAATGAAAAAGATTTTATCACACAATGAGTGGCTGGAATGTCGAATGCACTGCTTGAGAGTGTAGTGGAAGCAGATTCAATTGAGGCATTTAGAGGGGAATTTGATCCTGTTGAAACAAAGTCTATGTGTGAGGCTACAGGAATAAGGCAGGAGGATGGCACTAAGTGAAATGGTCATTCGGAGAGTTGATGCACACATGGTACGGCACGATGGCTCAGTGGTTAGCACTTCTGCCTCACAGCACCAGGGACCTGGGTTCAATTCCCGCCTTGGGCAGCTGTCTGAGTGGAGTTTGCACATTCTCCCTGTGTCTGCGTGGGTTTCCTCCCACAATCCAAAGATGTGCAGGTTAGGTGAATTGAGCGTACTAAATTGCCTGTAGTGTTAGGTGTAAATGTAAGGGAATGGGTCTGGGTGGGTTGCACTTCGGAGGGTTGGTTTGGACTGAAGGGCCTGTTTCCACACTGTAGGGAATCCAAGTTTGATGGTTCAAATGCTCCTCCTTAATGCAGTGGCAGTCTGTTGAGAGAGGAATAACAGAGCAACAGTTCTAAATATACCCTCATAATAAGGGAATGGTTTCTCTATTAGTTGTTACCAAGATGCTGGACTTAAGAAAAATTCCAACACCCTACTAGTACAAACAAGGCCCTAAACTTATTACCATACGTTATGGTTTCACATGCCTCCACTGTTTACACAAATGTTGTTCTATCAAATTACACACTGATGAAATGTTAGGGTAATATTTAGATGTCCAGGCATGTTAATTAAAAAATAAATTTCTGGTTTCTTTGGGTGGATCTCAGAAAGGAATCAGACCTCAGTATTATAGGTTTGTCAGCATTCTCTAGGGTGGGTCTTTAAAAGGTTGTATTTCTAATTTAATGTAGCTTTCTGGTGAGGAATTCTGGTTTGTTAATCAAAGGATCAGATGATGTAATGGTTTTGGGGTTGATCATTTGGTGCCCAGTACTCATAACCCATTTACGTGCCAAGTTTGACAACTTGTTTACTCTGCTTCCATAGTGTACACTGTGCTATTCTCTGGTGGGGAAGCTCCTGAGGCATTGAGTGCTGCTACACCAAACATGAAAATTGCAACCGAGGTAATGGCTTCATAATGAGGTTTTATATTTTTGGACAATAAAACAAAGGTCAGCAGATGTTGGAAATCTGAAACAAACAAACCAGAGAATGCTGGAGAAACTCGGCAGGTCTTGTAGCATGTCTGAAGAGAAAGCAGTGTTAACATTTCGAGTCCAGTACCCTTAGTTGAAATTGATAGCAAATTGGAAAAGATGGTATTTATTGCTGATGACAGGGATTGGGGGGGTGGGGTGGACATGGGGTGCGGTGGGGTGGAAGGAGTGAGCAAATAACTGGAGATGGAGCCCAGAAAGAGAGAGAGACAGAAGGTTAGGCAGACCTAGGGATTGTTGATAGTAAGCTAAGGAAGAAAAGAAGTTAGTGGACCTTTGTCTAACTTTCTTCTTGTTTAGTGTCAAAGTAACTCCTATTAACAATATCTTACTCACTATGAACCAGAACATTTCTTTACATAACTGGACCATGAGCTTTGGGCAACAAATAGAAACTGTGACTGGGCAAGACTGGTTGAGAAGACAGTTGGCAATGCTGCTGTAGCTAGCACAGTTGGTAGTGTATGGCTTCCGCCAAGGATATTAGAATGTACGATTAAGGAAGTCTTGCTACAATTATAGAGGGCTTCGAGTTCGCACCAAGAATGCTGTGCACCAAGTATACTTTGGCATTCATGCTTGAGGAAGGATCTGCTTATATTGGAATGAGAACAGTGAAGTTGGTTGTGAAGAAAGACTGAGTAAATCTGGTCCCTGTTTCCTAGTGTTGAGAAGAATAAGAAATGATCTCATTGAGCCATGCAAGATTCTAAAGAAGCTTGACTCAGCAGAAACCAAGAAGTTTCTTTCCCTGAACGTAGGGGTACTGTCTCAGACCCAGCATAGATGATTTTTGGACTAAGCTGAAGATAGTTTTCTTCTATTCGGTGGATATGAATCTTTTGAATTCTCTAAATATATGATTATGGATGCTTCATTGTTGAAATCCATTTAATGCTTGCGTAGACAGACTTTTGGACTTCAGGAAATCAAGAGAACAAGAAAGTAAAGTTTAGGTAAAAAATTCAGCCAAGGTCATATTGAATAGCAGAGGAATCTCAATGAATCAATGGTCTGCTGCTATTCCCTTTACTTATGTTCATATGCCCACCCAAAATCACTCTTTACATTCAAACAGCATGACCTGTGAACTACGAGTTAAATGCAATAATGATCATTTGATTCAGCTTTGTTTTGTTATCAGATTTTTCTTTTTCTGGATGAACCCTTCCATGGAGCCAAGATCACTTAATGGTTTTGATCTCAGTTCAACTTAATCAAATTGTTTATCACTGACCACCTTCAGTTCTCTGTCATGTGGGATCAATTGCCTGATCCGAGCAGTAAATTGCAATCTTATTAAAATTGTGCCAAATTTCTTTTGAGTTCCACTAAGATGCCCAACAGTCCAACAAAGATTAAAGTGAGTTACTTTAGTGATCATGAGATAGTGCTGCCTGCCTCTTAAACAGTCAGGGTTGTGTCTGGTTCAGGTTCAAATTGGGAAGTTAAAATTCCTGAATTAGAGTCATAGAGTCATAAAGACGTACAACATGAAAACAGATCCTTCAGTCCAATTCGTCCATGCCTACCAAGTATCCTAAATTAATCTCGTCCCATTTGACAGCACTTAGTCCTTATTCCTCAAAACCCTTATTATTCACATACCCATCCAGATGCCTTTTAAATATTGTAATTATACCAGTCTCCACCACTTCCTCTGGCAGCTCATTCCATACACACACCACCTCTGCGTGAAAAAGTTGCCCCTGAGGTCTCTTTTATATCCTTCCCCTCTCACTGTAAACCTACACCTCTAGTTCTGGACTCCCCCAACCCACAGAAAAGACCTTATCTATATATCCAATCCATGCCCCTCATGATTTTATAAACCTCTATAAGGTCACCCTTCAGCCTCCGACTCTCCAGGGAAAACAGCCCCGGCCTATTCAGCCTCTCCCTATAGCTCAAACCCTCCAACCATGGCGACATCCTTGTAAATCTTTTCTAAACCATTTCAAGTTTCACAACATCCTTCCTACAGGAGGTAGACCAGAATTGCACACAATATTCCAAAAGTGGCCTAACCAATGTCCTGTACAGCTACAACATGACTTCTCCTATGTTCATTTCTAGTGCAATGATATGCAGCTGGTGATTTGATAGTCTGAATTCCTTAGGGACAGTAAGGATGAGAAGTCCCCCTTTAGGTTTCAATGAATTTAACATGAGAGTTTACAAGCTGAATTTTCAATCTTGGGTGAAGGACCTGCCCAATGAAGCAACTCCAGTCCCTGATGCCACGAAATAAAGGATTCCTGGTTACCGCGTGCAGACTTGAGGTGGTCATAGATCACCTGGAGACTCAGTGAGTGGTCAATGTTTTATATTTCAGGAATCTGACTGACTAGTCTGTTGGTGCCTGGATGGCTATATTAGTTCAATTAACAATCCCTTGCATCTGCAGAATTTATTGATAATGGAAAGTCTATTGCCCTCTGCACTTGCATTGGGATTTCTGTTCCAAAATGTAAGTATTTATTACCTTCTTGAGGAGGGAATCCATGAGCTGCCTGATGACATGGTGAGTTACCGGTTGAAGGATCCCAGCCAGGCCTGTGGCTGCTCCCTGGAACACCAGCAGAGAACTTTCTTTGATGAATGCCTGCACTAACCCTCAAGTCTCGCTGCAGTGAGCATGCTATCATGGTCCAAACACTGCCAGGACCTCGTGTCTGCTGATCGAAAATCCCGACCTCACTCAGTCAAGCCTTTTAATTATGAAAGAGACTTGGATAGAATGGACAGTTGAACTCTTTATCCAAGGGTAGAAATGTCAATTACTATGGGACATAGGGAAAGGGGAAAAGCTTCAAAGAGATATGAGAGGCAAGTGTTTTTTTAACACCAGAGTGTGGTAAGTGCTTGGAATGCACTGCCTAAGGAGGTGGGTAGAAATAGAGGCATCTTGACAGATATGAATAAGCAGGGAATAGAGGGATACAGACCATGTAGAGGCAAAGCACTCTTAGTTCAGAAAAAAATCATACGTTTGCGCAGGTTTGTTGGGCCGAAGAGCCTGTTCCTGTGCTAGACTGTTCCTTGTTCTTTGTTCAATCTGATGCACTGCCAATCTCCGCAAACACAGTTTACAAATTTATGCATAAAACTCTTTGGCGGGTCGGAGCAGACTCAATGAACCTCGTTCTGCACTGTAGGGATTCTATGAATCTATGAACTGTTCCTGCCCTCTCCACCAATTTAAATCCAGCCCATGCCATCTACTGACTAACTCGTCATATGTATTCTGAGTGAGTAGAAAAGAAAATATAAAAGATAGATGACTTACTGGAGACCTTGCCACTCCAGAATGACATGCTTGGCAATTGGACAATGATTTTGTATCAATTCTTTGGAGGTTAGTTGGCAATCTGATATCTTGTACCAGGAAATTCAGGTTTGCATCAGATTGTTGTTGATCAATTATTTGAATGTGAAGGAGCAGTATATTTTGTAATACTCTTCCATAGGATATCGACTTCATTGTCGAGGTCTGCATTAATTTCCCCTTCCTTGTTGCCATTGAGAAGGTGATACTGAACTGCCTTCTTGAACCACTGCAGTCCATATAGTGTAGGAGCACCCCACTTGGAGTGCTGAGGGGAAGAGCTGCAAATGAGTAAAGAATTTTCTCCCTAATTCTCATTGACTCCAGTTTTAATAATGCTTCTTAATTTCGCACTCAAATGCTGACTTGATATCAAAGGCAGTTACACTTACCAGAGTTCTTTTGTCATTATTTGGAACAGGGTGGTAGAGAGGTCAGGGCCTGAAGCTGTGTGGCCTTGGCAAAAACCCAAACTGAGCACCAGACAGCGGGTTACTGCTGAGTAAAAGCCACTTGATAGCACTGTTGACGACACCCTCTATTGTGTTGTAGTCTGATTGGATTGGCTGGGTTGGATTTGTCCTTCTGTGTTGTAGGCCATTTTCCCTAATTGGTGAGAAGAAGTCAGTGTTGCAGCCATGCTGGGACAGCGAGAGACACAACTTTGTCTTGAACTCCATCATCAGAACTGCAGCTGAAATGTTGTGAGGGCCCATTGTCTTTTGCAGTATCCACTGTCTACAGCAATTTCTTGATATCGTGTGAAGTGAATCAATTTGTTTGATGATTGAAATTTGTATTTCCGGGAACTTCATGAAGAAGTAGAGAGGGATGATCTCTTGGCACAACTGCTTTAGACAAGTCTTTTGTACCAACATTGAGGACAGGGACGTTTATGGAGTCTGCCCCTTAATTAGAATTAGAATTGGAATAGCCTTTGTTGTCACTTATACTCAATGATTATAGTGAAACATGTATATGTTGCCAATTATAGCACTGACTTAGATACAAAGTACCTCGATACAGCTTTTGTTGTTACAAGATTTGTTACAGACATGAAAATGTCCAACATTACAGAAAAGAGTTCACTACAGCAACCATGCTGGCACTTAGCTTCCAGTCCGCATCAGGCCCTGGCATCACACCACGCCAGTGACATGCCACACAGGGAGGCTGCTACAGGAGGCCACTGTGCCAGGCCAGGAGGTTGCTGCGCCATGGCCAGGAAGCCCTGATGGGAGGAGGCCACTGCAGGAAACCAGAAGTTGGCATGTCACGCTGGGGGGCCCCTATCGGTGAAGGCTGCTGCGCCAGGTCAGGAAGTTGTCATTATTCCCTCTAAATTATTAATGCGTTGACATTACAACAATCACGCTACCTGACCCCAGAAGCGGTAAGTAAATTTTGGATTCTTACTAGCCAGTTCCAGTATCCTATAAACCAATTCAGCAAAATGCTTAGAATTATTTTTATCTTTGAAGGTCTATTAGATAGCAAATTTGCAGGCTGCTTATCAACAATAGCAATGTTAATCATTTGTCAGCAGGGTTCTGTTATTAAGTAGCATAGATTTCTTTAAAACAAAATCACCACCAAAAACAAAAGGCACTTTCCCACCATTTGCTACACATGTACTACAGTATTCAGGGCTTAACTTAGCAGCACTGCAATGCAACCTTCATACTTAAATCCATTACTTATATACCAACCAATGCAAAAGATAGGATGTAACTATCAGAAATAATTAGGGTCAAAATCAAAGCAAGTATATCAATGTTAATACCAGCATTTCCTCTAACTTTTCTATACTGGTACAGGCATTTTATTGAATGGTGAGATACATAAAGACTGCTACACATTTGCACATGCCTGAAACTTAAAGGGAGCCTTGTGATTAAAGAGTCATCAGAGGTCAAAAGGACAGAAAATGGCCATTTGGCCCATTGAGTCTGTGCTAGTTAAAACAAACACTTTATTTTAGAAACAAGCAAGTCAACAATTGTAATCCCATTTTACAGCACTTGGCCCATAGCCTTGTATGTTTTGACATCGCAAATGCACACATAAACACTACTTAAATTTTAATAGGTTTCTGTCTCTACTGTTCTTACAGGCGGAGTTCCAGATTCCCACTACCCTCTGAGTGAAAAAAGTTTCTCTCGCATCCCCTCTGCCCCTTGTGTGTGACCCTGCGGATTACACTCCATGTCAGAAGTCACACACCCAGGCAGCTTTGAGGATACATTGTTTAACACCTGTTAAAATTTCATTTTCCACCTGCTTCTAACACAAAGTCTCAGTGATCAACTTCTAAGCGGAAACGGAGACAGCAATTAAAACTTTTCTTCAGAAATGTAAATAGAACAAAGCAATGTTGTCATTAAGATTATTTTGTTAGTTTCATGCATAACACTCACTTGACTCAGCAACGTACGTGATGTCTACTTTTAGTGCGCTGTCTTAACTTCTGATGTGCTGTCTTAAATTCTGGCTGTTTCTCTCTCCAGATTTTTTTTTCCCAGATCACTGCTAACTCCACATTCGGAAAACTAAGTTCTACATTCGACAGCCAACAAAGTCCTTTGTGCAGCTTCACTGTATCAGCATTCTAGACATTCCCAAAGATCTTACATTGGAGTTTCGGAATTCTTCAACACCGAGTGACTAAATTAGCAGGTTTAGGCATAGCCCATTATCATCTGTAGTTATTAGGTCTGCCATTTCGCTTGACTCCACTCTCAGTATCTTCCACAAGATACTGAATTTCCTTCACCTTGAATCAATCATTGTTTTTAAAAACATGCTTATTTTAAGGTTCTTTTTGCTGATATAAACAATAACAGCTACAGACAGTGCGAAACCAATGATTTGGAACCAATTTATGGATTCAAACAGAAGCAAAATAATTAAACTATTAACAATCCACAACAGGCAGCCAGCATTGCAAGCATTAATATTGTAATTACCAAGATAACTCTAAAATCAATCTGGAACACTGAATGAAAGAAATGAGTACTGCCAAGTGCTAAGCGTTAGTAATAGAAAGCTAAGGAAAGAATCTGAATGAGAAAGATGAAGCAGAGCAACTTCTGAGTAAAACGATCAGGATCGAGTCCCATTATCACGTGGAATACAGAAGGAAACTGCAGCCAAAATGCCCTACCCCGTGGGTTGGAGGTGGAACAGTGTGGGTCAAGTGATGGTTGGGACAGTGCTGGTGACACAAGTATGCAAAAAAATGGAAAAGGTCACAAGGTACCATTAAAATGCTTGGGGATTCAAACAGCGTTAGCAGCAAATGGTATAGTTAGTTGAACTCAAGTCGTAACTTACTCCGACTTAAAGTAATAGTCAATTGCTGAAAGAATCAATAACATGCTTAATTATAAAATACATGAGGTGATGTTGCTTTTCCATATTCTGTTCAGGCCAGTGAGAAATTTAGACTGTCAGTAGCGCTATAGAATCATTGCACAGAAGCCCATAGTGTTTAATTGTGTCTTGGGCTAATTTTGTGATGGCCTGGTATAAACCTTTTCAATCCTCCTTCAATGTCTGTCTTGGCAACAATCCACCATATTTCTTCATAGTGCAATCTATCTTTAGGTACCAGGTCTCAACCCCCCACCACCCCCAAAATCCTATTGGCAATCATGGATTTTTGTGCTGGCTATGTTTGGCAAGTTATTGCAGTGGTTTTCCATTCACCTCCCATAGATAAATGACCAGGAGTTCTGCCCATTCCTGCTGCCTGTCATTGAAAAGATTTAACACTCAACCTGTTTGGCTGTGAGGTGAAATACGCTCTCCTTGGTCATCAAGTCTTAGAACGGACTTGAATCCAGAACCTTTAAATCAAGAGGTAGGTATGTTCTCCACTGCACCAAACGGCTACCTCATGGTCCACTATAAGTCCATTGAAAACAAAGGAGAACCATTTTGTGAAACTGAACTGACCCAGTAAGATTGTGGGGTTGGCAATCTTGCTTGAAGACATAAATATCCTGTGGCCCTTCTTGGGTTTTGAATCTGTCAACCAGTTTTATTTTTGTGTTTGTGAAGAAAGGTAATACTCGAGTTTCGCTCAAAAGCATATAGCAAAATGAATAGACCATCAGACTGTCATCCTTTTTTTTGCCATTCAATTAGATTATGGTTATCATGTATTTTATTCTAACTTAGATCCATTGATTCACCATGATTCCCATAAAACTTGACACCCATAACTAATAAATATTGATTGAAATTTTTATTTGACTTAAATGCAACAGCTTTTACATTGGGAGAATACTAGATTCCCTCTGAGTGTTTCCTAGCATTGCCCCGAATGGCCTAAGTGTAACGTTAAGGGCATTTCCTTTGTTATCAACTACCCCTCCAGAGGTAATGTCCATCTACTCCTTTAATTATCTTGAACAGGCCAATTATATTCTAAAACTGAGGAAATACAAACTTAGTCAAAGCAATCCCATATTTAAGTCTTTTAACCTCGCTGGCATTCTGGTGAGTCTGCTCTGCACCATCTTGAACAGAGGGTGCAGTGCTCACACCTCATTGCAGCCAAGTTGCAGGAATGGTAATTATTGACACTTTTTTTCTGTTGCACAGCAAATCAATGTTGTGTTGTAAGACCAGCTTCAGTCTTATCCACTGAAAGACAGTGTTATGCTAGCCATGCTGCAGTGAATGGGGTAGCATTAAATTGGAACACCAAGGTAATGGAAGACAGAAAATGCACATGGATGGTTATTGACTTTCATATGCAATATAATATCAGAGTTTCCCTATGGGCTTTGAAATCTAACATCAGGGTCAAAGCGAGGATCAGAAGCCTGCACTGGATGACTAGCAGTCCCCGGCAGTGATATCCCTTGAAATGGCTAATTAGTACCTGAAGGGTGAGCTGAACATCCAGTTGAGGATATCACTTGTGAAGTGTGGCCATTGCTGTAGCTGAAGCCAAGCTGGCTGGGAATTCCTCTAAGCCTGCCTGGAGCATTGACCTTCCATTGTGTAACTGCCTCCAGACTCGTGCACCAATGCCTCCAGAGGTCTGATGATTAAATGGAAAATTCCAGTTCACGTCAGACAATGGGTTTTACTGAGCCTTCGTTAGCTACCTGTTGCCTGCAGCAAAGGTAGTGCTGCCAACTGTATCCTGTCTCCAGGAAAATAGCATGCAGCACCCACAAAGTGACATGTGTATAGTCAGTAGCACTCTATATAATGAGAAAGTCTGCTGTCTTAACAAAGCAATGTGTTTCCTTATCTGACCACTGTCTGACAAGAGAGAATATATTTAATTCTCTTTGAATAGTGAGCACCAGTTGTCACCCTCACACAACAAATTGTGAGATATCACAAATACCTCCAACTCCAGCCTGGAAGATTGGATAAAAGTCATCACTGAACTTACCTTCACAGCCACTGGCATTGTTGCCTTTGCCTGGATCTGAGGCTGCAGTCATAGCTGAAGCAGAAGCCAGATTTCAGTGTCAACATCCTGATCAAAGTGTAAAGGTCTCACACGTCATTCCCTGTTCAGGTTTGGATATGGGAAAAGACCCCTGCAGCAAATATGGCAGTCTGCTGAGCGTCCTTCTCTCACTTTTTCAGCAGCTTCCTCCCCAGTGTAACGTCTGTTCATCTTCCATTTCACACTGTATTCCAAGGAAAATGTCTGCTACTGTACTCATGTGTTTGAGCAATTGTACAGAAATTGTCCTCCTGCTTCTGTTCCACTCCCTGTTGACTGTTGCAACTTTAAACAACTATAGAAAGCAATAAACAGTCGTGAGGTTGAAACAACAAAAAGAAAAATCAATCAAAAGGCAGCCAGTAAGTAGTTGATAATCCCTTTAAATAACAATGTTGAGAGAACCTTCCATCTGCTGCTCAATGCGTGCTCAGCTGTGTGATGTTAAGAGAGGACACCAACTGGAACTTTGAGCTCCAAAATTGTACTGAATCAGTGCTGTACTCTGATTGACTTAATGATCTGCTTGTTCTGTATGTTTCCTGTGGCTATTCACAGCACACAGGCTAATCCTCTCATCATTATTTGCACCAAAATGTGTGCATATGCCACCACTTTAGGGCTCCAAGGGCAATCCTTATGACCACAAAATGTGCACAAATTATTTACGTTTCTCATTATTTGAGAAGCTTAACTTTAATAGGAAGATCCCTGACATTCAGTTGAAAAATAATAACTATAAATCAAAGCCAACAAGAAACCTAATATATGGATCCAGAGAGTCGTGATTCAAAGTTGATCTTAGGAACAACAAACAGGTGATTCTTTTACTGCTCTATTTAAATTATGTTCATATTTTAAAAGTTTTTTTTTATTCATTGAAGGGATGTGGCTAGCCCAGGTTTGTCAATCTCGAATTGTCCTTTCATGTTGCCTTCCCAAATGACATAATCCTTTCGGTGTAGGTTACAAAGCCAATACTGTATGTAGGGGATTTGCAGCATTTTGACCCCAGTGATACTGAAGGAACAGTGATGTATTTCTAATTCAGGATAAGGCTTAGAGGGGATCTTCCAAGTGAAGATGTTCCCAGGCAACAGCTGTCCTTGCCTTTCTAGATGGAAGCTGTTCATGGATCAGGAAGGTAGTTTTGAAGGAAACTTTCTGTTTTATTGCAGTGCGTCTTGTAAAAGGTACTCATTGCAGTCAGTGCATCGGTGGTGAAGGGAGTGACTGTTCAAAGTGATGGATGTGGTCCCAATCAAATGGGCTGCTTTTTTCTGGATGGTGTCAAGCACCTCATGTTAATGAAAATTCAACTGTCCAGACAAATGTGTAGTTTTCTATCATACTCCTGCTATGTGTCTTGCAGCTGGTAGCATTGGAGAGACAGGAGATAGTTTAATTGCTATTGAATTTCCAGTCCATGAGCTCCTGTTGTTGGGGCAGCATGTAAATTGGTGGTCCAGTTCAGATTTTGGTAAATGGTAACTGCCAGATATTGTTAGTGGGGTATTTAGAACTGGAAATTCTATTGAATATCAAGGGGACATATTTAGAATTGCTCTTATTGGAGATAGTCATTGCCTGGCACTTGTGTGGCATAAATGTAACCTGCTACTTCTCAGCCCAAGCCTGGATGTTATCCAGATGTTGGTGCACATGGACTCTTGCTGCTTCAATATCTAAGGAGTCACAAATAATGGTGAAATTTGTCAGCAAACATCCCCTTTTCTGACATAATGAGAGAAGGTCATTGATGAAGGAGCTGAAGATATTTGGGTCTAGGACACTATCCTGAGGAACTCCTGCGGTGTTGTGCTTGGACTAAGAACTACAACCATGTTTCCTTGTATTTGGTTTGACTCCAAACACTGGGGTGTTTTGCCCCTGATTCCCACTGACTTAATTTGCTAGGGTTCCATGATGTCACGCTTGTCAAGGCTGTTAGGCACAGACACTCCCACCTCACCTCCGGAGTTCAGTTCATTTGTCCATGTTTAGACGAAGATTATGATCAAGTCAGGAGCCAATTGGCCCTGGTGGAATCCAAAATTAACATCAGTGAGCAGGTTATTCTAGGTAGGTGGCACTTGATAGCACTGCCAGGGACCCTTTCTACCATTTTGTGGATGATTGAGAGTAGAATAACAGGGCAGTATTTTGTCAGTTTGGATGTGACCTGCTTTTGTGCACAGGTTATAACTGGGCAATTTTCAACATTGTCAGACAGATGCCAATATTGTAGCTGTACTTTTACAGCTTTGCTCATGGCATAGTTAGTTCCGGCACTCGGATCTTTAGTACTAGTACTGAAATATTGTCATGGACACTGCCTTTCCAGTGTCCAGTGTCTTCAGTAAGTTCTTCATTTTTTTCTTGTCTGTTATTCATTTGTTAATTCCCACATCCACTCTATCAGCTGTGTCCTTTCAGCTTCACCCAGTTTGGTCAGTAGTAGTGCTGTTAAACCACTGTTGGTCTTGGACATTCAAGTGTCTCACTCAAAACATGTTCTGTCCCTTACCAGCCTCTGTGTTTCTTCCAAGCTCTGTCCAACATGGAAGTGTACAGATTCATCGTGGGGGCATGCAAAGGAGTGAGGGATTTAGTAGCAGCATCATGTTTCCTTGCCCAGGTTTGACCTGATGCCAAGAGCACATTGACATTACCTGGAATTCGCTGTCTAAAAGATGGTGGAAATACTTTTAACTTTGACTTTCAAAAGTGATTAGACAATACAGGTATACCAAAAATTTGCTTGGCGAATAATTCTCTTAAATTGCTGGTAAAGGCATGTTAGGCCAATTGGTGTTGATTTCTGCCAATTGGTCTATGATTTAAATGCATGATTGTCTCATTCCTTCCCCTACCCTTGTGCCAATTCATTGTAACTAATGCTGAAACTATTAGTAAAGAAGCTCTCGCAATGCTTTGGGAAAGGCAGAACATAACTGGGGCTACCTTCAATGAAATCTGACAAAATGGAAACCTGTTACCAACATGAATAGAGTTTTTGAAAATGCAACTATTACACCAGATTGTTAGACTAGACTGGATTGACAAAGATGAATCTGGAGATGTGATATTTGTGGATTTGCAATATTTGATCAGGTGATATGCAAAATGTTAGTACACAAGTTAAAGGCTCATGTGTTGGGGGTGATACATTAGCATGGATAGGGGGTTATTTCACAGACAGGAAGCAAAGAGCAGGGTTGACTAAGGCATTTTTAAGTTGGCAAGCTGTATTGCAAGGATTATTGCATGGGTCTCAACTATTTCCAATCTATAGTTATTTAGTCCCTTATTCTGAAATGGTGCCCCCTTGCTTTGAATTCTCCAGTTACAGAAAAAAATGGATATCCCCTCTCTAAACGTGACTTGGCAAGTGGTGAGAGGAGCAAATAGTGCACAGGTTAGCAGCAGATAGATCATGTCCCCTTCCTGCTGCCTCAGCCATTCTGTTCTGGGCATAAGGTCCTGACCCACTAGCAATTAAGGGTGTTAAGTTGTCAATTAACAATCACTTGAAATTACCACTAGCCCTGATTGCCGGTCTTTCTTGTAGGTGGAAAAAGTGAAACAAACACACAGTGAATACTGGAGAAACTCTGCAGGATTTGCAGAATCTGTGGTGAGAGAAACAGAGGTAACATTTTATACCAAACTTGTGGCTACATAGCCTAGATCTCATTGACTCTCTCCAGCTTCCAGTAGCTGCTGACCTTTGTTTATCCCAAAGCTTCAGCTAGGGCAGGACTTCCCTAGCGTGACATCTATAGATCAAGTACCTGTCTAGAGCTTGATTCAGCAGGTTTTCTCATTGATGGAGGCTGGAAAAGGACAGGGACATTAGTCACCATGAAAGACATCTGCCTTTAGTTTCATCATGCTTAGTGCAAAATGAATTAAACCCTGAGAAATGACTCATTTTATATTTCCTATAAATCCTCTTCATAATTCTGGCTGTAACAATGAGATCACATCCAATTCTTCTATACTCCTGTTAATTTACTCAGTATCTGCCCACTGGGGACAACTGTCTCATCCAATCTATTGAGTTATTGAATCTTCGCTCCGATGGAAGCATTTGCAAAGAAACAGTGAGCGATGTATTTGTTGCTCCTCCAAAGTGAGGTGGGAATTCAAGCTGCAAGAAGGAACCAAAGAGATAGTGGCAAGTCAAGTGAGCGAGCAATAAGGTGCCAGTTGGAGTGTAATGAGCGGAGGTGCTTGGATATACACTTTGGCTATAAGAACAGAAAACCACAATACCTTTTAAGAGGAGTAAACCTTATAAATTATGATGTTCAGAGAAACATGGATGTACTTGTATGAGAAACATCAAGAGTTAGGATGCAGGTATAGCAAGCAATTAGCAAGTGGCATGTCGGACTTTATTGCAAGAGGATTGAAATACAAGAATAGACAAATCTTGCTACGGAACACCTAGAATACTGCATGCAATTTTGATCTCCAATTTTAAGAGGGATATAGTTGCACTCAGACAGTAGCTAGAATTTACGAGGCATGACAACTCGCTCATCCCAGGGCCTTATGAGGTAAGGCTAAGTAAGTTGGATCTATATTCTTAGAGGTTTAAAAGAATGGTATGTGATCTCATTGAAACATTCACGATTCTGACAGGGTAGACGTCAATCCCTCAATCTGATACGGTCATTCCGGGGTAAACTGATGGACTAGAACAATGGCCATCCTGCAGTCATAACTATCTATTTGCTGCAGGCAATCTCAAGCATTGGAGAGCTGGGCTTTCACCTCTCACAGGTAATCTCACCTCTTCACCCTCTGGTGCTGGAGTTCAGGAGTGAGCATTTCAATGATTGTAGGCAGGCCCACATAAAGGGTGGCAACCTGGAGTAAGGTCAGTCAGGGGTAGTGTGCGGTCAATATTTGCCCACCTAAGGGAGAGATGGACGCAGGTGTGTTTCAAACTACAGACAGGGAGGAAGGAAGGAGGGACACTACCTTCTCAAGGGTGCCACCAATGAGCAAAGGAAAACCTCCAAACCTCCTTCTCTTCTGCCATTTTAAAACACTTGCCCACTTTCCCATACCAAATATTATGGCGTGGGCAGAATAATTTTGTGGTCAGTATGTTAACAAGATCATTTATTGATATTGGTGGGCAGTTTGTTAATTTGAGCACCCACCCACGATCTGTACCTTGGGTCTGAGCTTGGGGGTGAGTGTGAATGAGATGGGCTACCCACTCAATCTACTTTAGATTAGATTAGATTAGATTACAGTGTGGAAACAGGCCCTTCGGCCCAACAAGTCCACACCGACCCGCCGAAGCGAAACCCACCCATACCCCTACATTTACCCCTTACCTAACACTACGGGCAATTTAGTATGGCCAATTCACCTGACCCTGCACATCTTTGGACTGTGGGAGGAAACTGGAGCACCCGGAGGAAACCCACGCAGACACGGGGAGAATGTGCAAACTCCACACAGTCAGTCGCCTGAGGCGGGAAATGAACCCGGGTCTCTGGCGCTGTGAGGCAGCAGTGCTAACCACTGTGCCACCGTGCCGCCCACATTCCCCAGCGCCAGAAACACAGGATAAGGGCATGCGACATCCAGTCCATTGTCACCCCTAACTGGGGAATCTAGAATAGGGTTTGTGGTTTCAGGAAAAAGGACCAGTAACTGAAAGTTTTCTTCACTTGAGGTGTTGTGATTCTCTGGAATTCTCTATCTTTGAGATTTGTGGATCTTTTATCAGTAAGTATATTTAAGGCTGAGGCAGACTGATGTTTGGTTTCTTACAAATTCAGGGATATAGGGAGTGGATAAGAAAGTGGAATTGAAGTGCAGAATCAGCAATGACAGTTTTGAATAGTGGAGGAGTCACCCACCTCCATCCACCTCTTGCACTCTCAGCTACCCTCCCCCCCAGCCCCACCCCCATTTATTGCTCCACCCCCTGAGGCTCCCAGCCTCATTCTTGATGAAAAGCTTTTGCCTGAAATATCGATTTTCCTGCTGCCTGAATGCTGCCTGACCTGCTGTGCTTTTCCAGCACCACACTCTTGACTCTAATCTCCAGCATCTGCAGTCCTCACTTTCGCCTACATGTATAGTTCACTCCTACTCCTATGTCTTATGTCCTTATGCAGTATTTTGCTATTATTTTCATATTCAGTTGACTTACTTTCAACAAGTCTCTCCTGTTTTGTTCACAACCATTTATAACTGCCTCCCCTCCCACTGGCTGCCTTGAGCCAGAGGTACCACATGATAATTTCTGTCAACATTTTTTACGAGTCTGATCCAAATGATTGGTATGCAGTGCATTGTCTGTGTGCTGTTTTATACCAAGGTTTCAAATGTTCCTTTCTATGTTACACTCTGCCTGGTGATTTGGGTTTCAGACATGCTGTGGCTTGTTCTTCTCGTTTTTTGTATAATCACACGACCCTCTTGTGTTCTTAACTGAAATAATTACAGGAATTGCAGTCTGGATTCTTATCTTTACAAAGTATTTTAACTCCCGCTGCAGTTGCTTCCACCCCACCTTTTTGGTAATTTGTTCTTGAGATCAGACAAAGCGGCACATATTGCTCATCCTTCCTGAGAAGCTGGTGGTGGATGTTCCTTAAATCACTGCAGTCTTTCTGATGGTGGGAGTTGCAGAAATCCAAAATTTTGACACAAATTGATGAACAGACACTAATTATGTGTCAAAAAATGTGGCACTGGAAAAGCACAGCTGGTCCTCGGTTGCTGCCTGACCAGCTGTGCTTTTCCAGCACCACACATTTTGACTCTGAGCTCCAGCATTTGCAGTCCTCACTTTATCCTAGACATTAATTATATGTCCAAGTCAGGAATGGCATTTGGAGCGGAACTCACAGATGGTAATGTCACTGTCCATTTGTGCTTCTTGGTGATACAAATCCTGCTTCCTCACCACCTACTCCACCCTTCTCCCTATTAATTGACTGAGCTCAACTCATTTTCTACTTTGGTGTAGTATTTAACCCAGAGATGACCTATTGCTTTACCTAACCGACCCTTCACTAAGACGGCCTGTTTACAGCAACTGACTGTATATCTGCCTCAACTCATTCACTGCTGAAAATATTATCTATTTGCACACTATCTCTAGACTTGTTTTTTTTCAATGCGATAGGGCTGACCTCCCCCATTTTGCCTTCTGTAAACTTGAGGTCATCTCGAGCTCTGCAGCCTGTGTCCTTGCACCCATTGTTCCTGTGTTTGCTGGCTTTCATTATCTCGCAGCCAAACAAAGGCATTTAAAAAAAATTCATCCTTGTTTTCAAACGCATGCACACCTTCCGTCATTGGCTTCATATCTCTCCATCATCTCGGCAATCTCCTCCAGCCTGACAGTCCTCAAGATATCTGCACTCCTCTTGTTTCTTGGGCCTTCCTTACATTCATCGCTCCACTGTTGGTTACTGTGCCATCAGTTGCCTGTGGCCTGCGCTCTGGTACCCCCAAACCCCTGAGGTCTCTACTGCACTTGCCTCATTTAAGATGTTCTAACTCTCTGAGCAACCATTTGGTCAACTGTTGTAATTTTGTCTTCCGTGGGTTGTATCAGATTTTGCATTATTATGTTCCCATGAAACACCTTGAAACATTTTATTATGTTAACAACATTATATGAATACAAGTTAATGTTGTTGATCGAGGTCACCAGATTGCAAAGTGTTGTCTTAAGTAAGATTGGCAAGATGTTGCTGTGCGTTCTATTGACAGTCCATTGGTAATGGAAGAGGTGGATTTAAGTTCTAGTGAGAGCTGCTGATGAGGTGCACTGTTTTAAATCGATAGGATAGATCTTAAAAAGTGTTGTTGTGGCTGCACCCATCTTGTTGCTGATGAGTACACTTCTGTTACTTGTTCTATAGTTGTTGCAAGACTTTGAGCAGTCAGTAATTTGGTACTGGTCACAGATTACTTAACCTCTGCATTAGTCTTGGAATCATAGTGTTGCTATGATGACTCAGCTAAACTCTTAGGACGCTGGTAGTGAAGAGTTCAGTGATGCTCATATCATTGAAGATCAGGGAAAGGTGGGAATGAGTGAAAAATGGAACAGCATTAACGGTCATTTGGCAGAGTTCTGCAAACCACAAGTACCAAAAGAACAAAGACAATTTACTTTATCCTAGACATTAATTATATGTCCAAGTCAGGAATGGCATTTGGAGCGGAACTCACAGATGGTAAAGGAACAGGCCCATCGGCCCTCTAATCCGATCCAGATCCTCTATCCAAATCTGTCACCTATTTTCTCAGGATCTGTATCCCTCTGTTCCCTGCCTATTCATGTATCTGTCTAGATACATCTTAATGACGCTATCGTTCCTGCCCCTACCAACTCCGCTGGCAACGTGTTCCAGGCACCCACCACCCTCTACGTAAAGAACTTTCCACGCATATCCCCCTTAAACTTTTCCTCTCTCACCTTGAATGTGTGACCTATTCTGCATGATCTGAGTGTGGGCGAGTGTATCATGTTAGAAATAGAAAACTGAAAGTGGACCAAAGTTTTATGCATTGATGTTTCTCTCATTCAGTCCTTTATTGAAGGATTAACTCCCTGCTGGTATTGTTAGTCATTGCAGGTATGATTAGGAGCTGACGTTAATTGGAGCACAAAAAAAGCCTGTTTCTACGGCAAGACAATAACATTATGGCATTGTTGCTGGACTAGTAAGGATCATGATTGTGTCGGTACTCAGATTCCCTTGGAATTTTCCAGGAGAGGTGAACACCATAGGGGCTGAATGTATTATTTGCCCTCTGCCATGATATTTCGATTTAGTTACTCTTAGTTTTGCTCTTTTGCTTTTTTATTATCAGTACCATGCCCCTGATGGGCAGTTATGGTTTTCCATTATTTGATTATTTGATTTATTTTAAACAAATAGACTGGTTTCTGCCAGGCAAAGAGGGGCTGATTTATGGGGCACAATTATGTTGGAGTATGAACAAATGTGAAAGAGAAACCAGTTCCTGCTTCTCCCTTTATCCAAATGAAAGACCATTAGTGTCAATCATCAGGCCTTGTTTGTTCATGAGCAGGAACTCTATTTGATTTTCAACATTTTAATGCAAAAGCTCTTATGTCAACTATAGCATCTTAAGTGCTGCCTGCCTAAGATTAGCTAACTCAATGCAGAACAGAAAAGGGCTCAGACCATGCATCTTGCTGCTATAAATGAAAAGAAATGCAGCTGTTGGAAAATCTGAAAATAAAAGTTGAAGAAGCTGGTGATAATGTCTGTGCCATTCAATAAGCAGTTACCTTATACATGTTCCAAACTTCAAGAGGTTACAGAGACAAGACTGAAAAGATAATCAAGATTAAACTGTTTCCATAATGCCTAAGCATCTTAAACTTCTGCATATTGCTTTCAATGTAGGCAGTGCACAAACTTTGTACTGCCTGCTGATTTAAATGTGTAACCAGAAATAAGTTCACTGCTGAGCAGCTACAAGCCTTGAAAAAGCTAATGTTACCTCGCATTTGAAAATGCATTCACTAACATTGATCATTAATGTGGGATCATCGAAGTTTGTGTGAGACTCCATTCCAGTTCTCAAAATATTGGTTCTATTTCTTGGTTTCAAACTTTTTTAGGATACACGGCATAATCTTAAAACAAAACATGGATGTTAAAAGGAAATGTAATGAGCTTCAAGAAGACGCATCTCCTATTTAACCTTATATTGCGCCAAAACTTTGCTTTTCTGATGAAATGAGAGAGTGATGATTTTTATGTCTGTTGACTTATCTCACTGGAGAGAATGAGGAAAGTCCCCTTTTGACAGAAGTACTGTGCCTGCCCCATATTCTCATTCTTAACTGCAAAAGGTGATTAAGCTTTACCTTTCAGAGTGCCGACCATGCTGATCCCTCCCACCTGCAGTCTTTTGTTCCTAGTTCTAGCCTGTCAGACAGAACAGTGAATGAGATTTGGAGACACGGTGGAGTTGTTTCTGAACACTGTGTGTCCTGCAAGCACAGTTTGGAGTGTAGTGTAAATGAACTGAGTTTTAACAGTAAGTACAAAACATGTTGCTGGTGTTTACTGCTTTAATGGCAATCTTTGCTTCTATTTTAACTGCACTGCATATGTTTTAAAATGGATACTTTTGTATTTGTAATGGTTCTAATTACTAATTCTGCAGAAATTAATCTTTGCTTAGGCACTATGGAAACAGTTTAATCTCTATTATCTTTTCAGTCTTGTCTCTGTAACCTCTTGAAGTTTGGAACATGTATAAGGCAACTGCAAAAGGTCAGCTTGCATTAATTGTTCTTTGTTAAGGCTAATCTAACTGCAGCCTGTCCAATACTCATCTCGTCACCTGTGTTTGAAGCTTAAAACGCAATACCAGGTTCTCATTAAAAGTAAGTGAAGAATCTTCTGCTTTTGTTGGTAGCAAAGGGGAGAATAGGCATTTCATTAAGTGGATTCGGGAGGATGGTGGCTAACTGAACCCTACAACTCATCTTTTGCTTCCATCGGAATTAAATTCTGGGCGGGCTGATCCAATTAGTGACCAGCTAAGGGCACCATCCCACTGCTACTGCGAATAATTCAGCTATTGACCACGCAGTATGCACCATACAGGCAACCCGTCAACTCAGGCAATAGGTGTGGGAGTGCCCTTCATTGTAGGTACTGGGGCCTCACTGAGGGCCTGGACTTTGGAAAGGGATGTAACACACTGACACCCACCCCTCAGCGCTCTTTACTGACCCTGAGCTCCCGCGCCCCATGACTCACTACTCTCTCATCATCAGATCAGATTCCAATCAGATACAGTCTTGCCTACATTTGAATGCAAACATCTAACTAGACGATGTAACACAATATTAATTGCTCATCAGGTACAGATGGAAGCAGATGCCAAGCCTTGGAATTAGCATAAAAAGTTCTGAATCATTCATTCCTTCAATTGAAGGAACAGGAACTAAAGAATATCCGAAATCACTTTGTGAAATGCTTTTAAAATGTGTTCACTGCTGTAATGGAATAAGTGTAATTCCACACAACAAGCTCCTTAAAAAAAAATGAAAACAATCTGCTTTACAATGTTGGCTGAGGGTTAAATATTACCCAAGACAATAAGGATAACCCCACTACTCTTCTTTGAGAAAGTGCTATAGGATCATTTACCTCTACCTTTTGGGGGAATGTGAGACTCAGGTGTAGCATCTCAGCTGAAAAATGACACATCTGGCAGTACTGCAGTGGCGTGGCAGGCTTCATGTTGAAGCTCTGGAACTCCATATGAGATGTCCCTCATGGTCACATTTGTGGACCAGGGAGCTAGCCCACATAACCTCCCATGTACTCTTCAGTTAGCAGCCATTATACACTTGAAGGGCAAGTGCCAAAGTTGGCAGTCTGTCTGCTATGTATCATTAAATAAACAGTGGCTAATTATGCAAACCTATTGATGTATGAATTACACATTTCCACCTAATAATCTTTGATAATCCTTGATTTTAAATAGCTACAATACCTTAGAATCACTTTCCTCATAAGAATCTACCTACCTCTGCCTTAACAATACTCAATGACCCTACCCCAATGACCTGGATACTGTGCTGCCCACAGCATAACTATGATTGGCATGGGCAGCTGGGCAAGAGTGGTAGTTCTTTTTTATTGATTGGGTGGACAGGGTTAGGAAATAAGGAGGTACATCATACAGAGGGTGCACTACACATATCAAGGGCAAAACAACCCCCTACCCCCATCCCACTCCAAGATCTCGAAAACCTCTTCTTTGTGGGTCAGCTGATTTTGAAAACCTGCCCCTCCTACTCCCCTCTCTTGTTCTTCCCTGAGCTCGACGGCCCTTTCATGGTCACCTTCATGTTTTTTTGTTAAGTCCCCATAGCAACCGCTTCAGAGACCAAGTGAAGTGTAGATTGGGCACACCTCTGAGGATGAGATTTCCTCTTGTTGAGAGGTTGTAGTCCCATTCGCTACCAATGTAGTCCATACTTACGACTGTGGGGTGGACTTCTTTGGATAATGTCACTTCCAGTTGACGCCTGTTCTGGAGGAACAAGCAGTTCTCCCCCATACCCTGTTAAAAAGCAGTCCAGGTGTGGGACTTGAACAATCTGACCATAAGTGCTACAAATTAAACAGTCATCCTTTAATAAATAGCAGAGGCGAGTGAACTAGATTGTATAGGGGAACATTAGTTTCTGTGATATTCGGGTACTTAATAATTCTTCAATAGCCAAGGGAATTGTTGCGCTGAAGTTGGAAATGATTGATTGTAATTCACAAAACTTGGAAATTCCTGTACCAGAGGAGGTGCCATTTTGCCACCTCATTCCCGTGAAGCTGGTGAGCCACAGTTGGTAAGCAGCAGCTCTCTTGGTGAGGTGTGCCTATCAGACTGAAAGTTTAGGATGCCGTAAACTCTCAAAAAATGGATGTTTTTAAATCAACTTGTTATGACATCATAACTTTTATTGGTGCCAACTCACCACTAAGTATCTAATTTAATGGAACTTTATGTCCCCAGTTCTAGGCACTTCGGAAATCAGAAATCAAGTAATACACACAAGTGAAATAGGTTCATAAGTCAGGATGGTCTGAACTTCCCTTGTGGCCACTCAATGATTTCTTCTGCTCTTAATCTTCTTTTGACATGTTTTAATGTAATAGAAAACCTGCCCTGGCCTTCCTGCTCAGGTTAGAGGTAACATGACGGTCAGAGTCCAAGATCTTTGTGGACCCAAATCTGCAGGGTGGAACACAGGCAGGATAATGGCCTGTCCATAGGTGTCAGTAAAAATCGGAACTGGGAAGGATTTGGGAAGTGGGTTGATGGGTAGGTTACCTGATGCTCTCAACAGTTTACCCACTTTGTTTCTGCAGGAAGGTTTGAGGTAAAGTACAACTCTGTATTCAACTAACAGTGGGTGTCTTTGAACTTTGAAACCCAAGAACACTTGTAGGTTATTCAGCTCACATGGGTGGTAACAGACTGAACACATTACTCCAGGTATGGTCTAAACAGGGCTTGCTTATATTCCAATTCTCTGGATATTAAGGCCAGTACTCCATTCGCATTTATCATTATATTTTTATACTTGCCCATTGTATTTCAATGGACCCCATATCCTTTTGAACTTTCACTGTTTCTTTCTTCTCATCAATTAAAAATACTTTAGAATAACTTTACAATGTTCAAAGCCTTGAATTTCCGGTAAGATGTCAGTGGAGTAGGGCTTCTGAGCCTGGGCTCATCTGTTCCGTCTGCTTATCTTTTTGTTTCTTTATTTTTTCTCTATTTTCTTTTGTGTTTTTTCTTTTCTTCTCATTTATTTTACTTTTGTTGAAGAGCTCGGTCGTGGCGACAGCATTGACAGTGGTAAGTAGGCCCAATGTGGATAGGTGATTGTTGGCAATTGGGCCCAGCGCTGACTCATGGCTGCTGTATTGCAGAGAGTTTGGGTTCTAGGCAGTGTCTACATCCAGCTCAGATTCATGGAGGCAGTGACAGAGGCAAGTTTGAGTTCAGTACAACACCCTGTGGCATTGGCAGCGGCTGCATTGGCGAGGTGGGCCTGAAGCTGACTCATGGTGACAGCGACGTCCAGTTTGGGCTGGTGCGCTACCTGATAGCATCAGTGGGGCCTGCATTGGTGAGGTCTAGCAAGGATTCATAGTGGCGAGGGCGTTGCTGGAGGCGAGATGGTGCTGTAGAGTGATGATGTTCATCCCAGCAGTGATGATGTGGTGAAGGCGACTTGTGCCTGGCCACCAGGGCCATGCCCCATGCCCTATGGCCCACAGCCCATGGCGGAACACTTAACAAGATGGACTGTAAATTTGAACACCTTTTTTTGTTTCTTTATTCTTCTGCTTTTATATTCTTTGTTTTGGTTTATTTTTCTGTGTTTTAAGATGGTGCCGAAGAGTGGCAACACCAAACAACACTTTTCCCTGTATGTGGTAACAAAAAAAATGTGATAATAAATAAATCAAATCAAAACTTGATCCTTTCTATATAGAAATCCGTTTGCCCACAGTTGTAACCATTCAGTTAATGTCACTTCATAATTTATGCTTCCCATCTACATGCTTGCAATTCCACCCATCTCTGTGCAATCGGCAGACCTGTTTATGTAACTCTTTACCTCTAAATCATGAATAAATTTACTAAATGAGCAAGGCCCCAGCACAAATCGCTGGACTGCAATAGTAATAAGGAGAAAATGAGGACTGCAGATGCTGGAGAGCCAGAGTCAACAAGTGTGGAGCTGGAAAAGCATAACACTTCAGGCAGCATCCGAGGAGCAGGAGAATCGACGTTTCAGGCATAAGCCCTTTATCAGGTTTATGCCAAAAACATCGATTCTCTTGCTCCTTGGATGCTGCCTGACCAATTGTGCTTTTTTGAATGCAATAGTAATAATCTGCTAATTAGAATACCAATAATTTATTGCTACTCTCTGACTACTGCCAGTCAGATCCCCAAATAGGTCAATAGTTTACCCTCAGTTCCATGAGCATCATGTTTAGCTAACAATTTTATGACGGACTTCACTGAATGCCTTTTAGAAACCTATATATTTAAAAAATTCTATAGATTTTCCATTGTTTACTACTTTAAAATGCCTCTTCAAAAACAAAATGAATCTGGGTCATCAGACATAATGCATCCTTTACGAATCCAAGTTGGATCTCTGATCAGGTGAAAAATTTCAACATGTTCAGACATATCATCCTTCATTATTGACTCTAGCAATTTCTCCATATAGATTTATATCAAGACTTTAGAGTTATATTTGTATGTCTACATTTTCCTGGTTTCCTCTATCACTTTTGTTAACTAAGTGATTTTCAAATCGATTCCTGAGTGGGATGAAAATTGAATTTTATTTCATTTCTTCATGGGACGAGGGGGTTGCTGGCTACACCAGGATTTGTTGTCCATCCTTCATTTCCCCTGTGAAGGCAAAGGTGAGCAGATCTGTTTAATTGCTAAGGTTCATTTGATATAGGTAAATCCACAATGCTGTTAGTGAGGGAGCTCTAGGATTTCGATTAAATGACAGGGAAGGAATGGCAATATATTTCCAATTCAGGAATATGAGTCTTTGGAGGGTAAGTTGTAGGTGATGATATTATCATAAATCTGCTGCCCTTGTCCTTTTTGATGGTAGATGCCATTGAAAGGGTTTGGAAGGTGTTGCTGGAGTTGCTGCAGTGCAACTCAGTGATAGTGCATGCTTCTACTTATGTACATTAGTGGTGGAGTGAATGCTTATTGTGGTGCCAATCGCGTAGGCTACTTTAGCCAATTCACAATTTGTGGGATCAACATCGAGTTCAGCAATTTCAGATCATGACCTTTGTCCCCATTTTTACTTGTTGAAAAGCGGCTGCTGCCCATGATTCTGTTTTCCCCATTTGTTACACTTCATTGAGAATCATTTTTTGTTTCTTTTCCTCGCCAATATCCATCTTCTTTTGCTTTGCACCATCATCTCTTTGTCATTTAATCCTCCCTGCCTTCTAAGTTCTAATGCAAGACCATTGAATTGACAAGCTAATTGTGTTCCTCTATCCACAGATGCTGCTTGACCTACTTATTTCCAGCATAATCTGTTCTTTTTGCTCTTACACTACCTATTTGCTTCATGTAAGTGCAAAAGTCCTTTCCATGATTTTGATACACCTTGCAAGTTTGTTTTTTACATTTATTTTTTGCTGCTCCCCCAGTCAGCTTTGTAATTCTTTCAGGTCTTTTCTATTGCTTCAGTTTGCAGAATCTATGCTTTTCGTTTGTATCTCAATATACTTTTTCTTTCCATTTTATGTTGCTCCTTATCTCTTTGTTTCATTTGGCAAGTTAATTTTTTGTGCCCGAAGGGTTCTGTATTGTATTAAATTGTTTTAGAATCTCCCCACTAATCTTTCTACTCATTGACAGATTAGCTCAGTTTACTCTGTCTCATCTTGTTAAAGTTGACCTTCCCTTAATCTGGAACCATCATACGTGTTTCACATTTTTCCCTTTCAAACACATGATTGAAGTGAATCATATATTTGGCATCTATTAGATAAATAATAGCACAGATTTTCCAATTCTTTGCAACAGTATAGTTGGGAGTTAAGTTTTGGGACTTTGCAAATGTCTAATGTAACAGATTCTGAGGGCACTGTTCAGGATATTGAAGATTCCAATGAGCAATTTCTATACGTCTGGAGCACTCTGAAAGTATATTTTCTTAAACATTCATTCATAGAATGTGGGAGATGCTGGCTAGATCAGCATGTATTGTCCATCCCTAATTGCCAGTTAGAAATCAACCACATTGCTGTAGGTTTGGAGTCACATGTAGGCTAGTCCAGCTCAAGGTGGCAAATTTCCTTTGCTAAAGGACATTCATGAATCAGATGGTGTTTTATGCAAATAGATAGTGGTTTCATGGTCACCATCAAGTTGGATTTTTATTCCATGTTTTTATTAAATGCACATTTCACCATCCACAGTGGTGGGATTTGAAACCATGCCTCAAATCCTAGCATTCTTAAACACTAGTGCACTGTCATTGCCATGATGCCACAGCCTTCCCACTTAAATCAGAGAATTAGAGGTTTCACTGCAATTAGTTAAATAGTCATCCATGAAATATTAGATGATAGATAAAGCTAGACTGACTCTTAGGTAATTTAAATAATAGACCCCTGCAGCTTAAACACCTGCATCTTATGATTCTTAGCTTGTTTTCTTAGAACTCGCTTACTTTACTTGGAGGCTGCCAGCCTCTATCTACTTTACATTGCTTACTTTGCACATGCTCACTGACTTCAGCACTGCCTTATGGGTTGTCAGTCTCTATTTGTCTCTATTTACTATATCCCCTTGCAACAGTACCTCCCCTTAACACTCACAGACCCCAACCCAACCACCCTCTCTCCAGCGCCCTCCCAGAACCTAATGACCTCCCAGGACCAGATACCATATGCCACTAGACTTAACATCCCTTCTACACCAGAGGCCTGACAGCCACCCGCAACTCAACTGAACAAACCCCAGCCCCCTCACCACTGGACCCAAAATCCCCATCCCATGACCTACTCTAAACACTCAATGACTTTCTTGGTCCCTTTCCCACCTTGTGCTGTAGCACCCTATCCTCCTAACCTCATCCTTAGCTTACATACCGACTCTTTCACATGAGCTGTCAAAGTGACTATCTGTGATGCTGGCTATTTAAAACACAGAATATGGCTGCTATTGCTAAAACAAAGAGGGTGAGGCTTCACTTTTCTGACTATCCTGCATTATGATGACCTCTCAGATTTAAAGAATGCTTCACATTTCTGAAGGACGTCCTGTCAGAAATGTGGAGCCTTTTCTTAACGTAAGAAAGAAGGAGCAGAATGGAATCTGTGCAATTACCACTCTTCAAACAATCCAGCCCTATACTTATTCAGGCCAATGTCACCTGTTGCCTTGTATCCAGGACAACTTGTTGTAGAAAATAGTGCTAAACACTTTCAAGAAATTTGACACCTTTCTAAATCAAGCTTGTCTGCTTGTTCTAACTTAGATGGATGCTAAATTTGCTTCTTTAACCCACTGTGCCTTTATGTAATCAGTGTTAATACATTCTGCCTCTTCACAGCTGCTACCAGAGGCCTTAAGCACACCTCCTGTGACAACCTTAATTCTTTCTCTCTTTCCTAATTCCACCTGTTAAATATCCATTGCCTAGTTACCTTTCAGCATGTGATCTATTACCATAGAAATAATATTATCTTTATTCACTAATAGCTATTCCCCCCCACACCCAGTAAAATTTTCTGTCCTTTCTAAAGATGATGTTAATGTTTGTTCGCTTCCCAGAGAGTATTGCAGTCATGTGTCAGCAATGGAAAATTTGTTGTGTTTCTCAACTGAATTTGCCCCTTCCTTGCACAGCCCTTCATTATTTTAGTTTTTTTTTAAAAACGTGTTTCTGTTTAGCTGCTTTTGGTGGAACTTACCTCTCTCGTGTGTGGTATGGGAAATGGCAAGGAAGTCAGGAAAATAACATGAGAATGAAAATCTTTGGAATCCTGCTTCTCGGATGCTGCCTGACCTGTTGTGCTTTTCCAGCACCACACTCTCGAAACACACTGCATGTGCTTCAATCAAATGGCCATGTTTGAAAGTCACAAGGGACCAGTCCTCAGTGGGGTCAAGGTGTCTATGGTCAGAAGGGGGTACCATCACACTCAGTCAAAGCACTTGTCTGAATTTTGTTTGGGGGAGTTATACACCATTGGTCATGAGCTTGGTTTTAACAGATTCCACGGATCTATGACCTTGCAGACTGGACAACAGCCAGGTCAATTGCAAACATTCTGGGAATTTGAGGTATATCATTCAGGGTGCTGCAGAGGCCTTAGCCTATGAAGTAGGCGAGCTCTTCCTGCACTGGGACAAATGGAGTATTTGGCTCAATAGAAGTGATGGAAGAGTGATTAGTGCTGATTTGATGTTGGAGCAGGAAAGTTGGTGAAATGTCCCTGGAGAGTGAGTAGAAATCATAGCGGGCAGGACGAGCTATGAGTTTGGGAGGATGAGCTGAATGAGATCTGTTGAATGGACATGCTACATGTAACAGTGAGAGTTGTGGTCCTTGAGTTTTGATAAGTGATGTGTAGCAGAGTTAGTGTGCATGTGGCCCTTGTGAGTGTCAGGTAACAGATGGAAGATGGCGGCACATATGATCATGGAGCACAGGAGATTGGTGAATTTATCCTGCACTTTACAGAGTTCCTGTGAATTTGGGAAACGGATTTGGCCTGGGGCTCTATCTGTGTCCAGCTGGCTCTGTCTGTTGGTATAACTTCTTGCAGCCGTCAGCAGGGTAATGGACAGTCCTTTTCCCCGCCACCCTGTCCATCAATACCTTTGACATCCCTGTTTGTGAAGTGGTGAGTGAGCTTTCCTTTCTGTCATCAGTGATCATAGTTGAGCAGTCCAAATGTGAGAGGCAGTTCCTAGCCTGCAATACCTGAAGCTGGGCTTTAAGTACAGAAGTAGTGGCTTAAACATCCCATGGCTCCAGCAATGGTGAGCTCCCCTGCCACACAAATCCCTAATCTGGACACCAAAGAGCCTGGATGTGTGATCAATAAAGTAGAGTGGAAAACTGCATGAGAAAAATTGCTGTGAACTATGCAGACCGGATACCGTGAATTATAATTGAGAAACACTTTGAAAATGGGAAAATTCAGCCCTTTATCTCTTTATGAATTTACTGCTGCAATTGCTGGGGATGGAGTGAAATTACATCAGTCCCAACCCCATTAAAAGCTTTCACTGAATCTGTGTTTGAGTTGGAACGGTGTAATTGCATACAGCTGGAACCAATCATTTTTCTCCCCAAAATTTGCAGTTAACAAGCTCAATTTCTATATTTGTCCACTGCCAGGTTATTTTGTTTACATCCCTCATAAGCTTGCATGGGAAAATAGTTTGGGTATGATGGAGTGGCTACTTTTAAGTGGTATATGTGGAGTGTGAGCAGTTTCGAAACTGACTTGACAGTTTCCATATATCTAAACATACATCTGTTTTACTGATACATTTCCTGCAAGTTTTATGGGATTTTTCAAAACAAATTTTGCTGGCCTTCACACAGTCAGCAGGAAGAAAAAGAAATACCATGAAGTAATGTTTAAAATAAGTTGGATAGAGACCTTTCTGTTCTTTAAAAGGGTCGTGGGGTGTGAAACATTAACTCTGTTTTCTCTGCACAGTTGCTACCAGACCTGCTGAGTTTCTCCAGCAATGTTTGCTTTGGATAGAGACTGTTGGTTAAAAGCTATGCAGAAAATGTATGGCATTGGGGAAAGAGCTGAGAAGTGGGACTAATTGAATAGTGCCCTTAAAAGTCCTCCTTTGGCAGTATGTGTCAGATAACCTTTTTCTATGCCATGTGATTCTTTGTAAGGGAGCGAGTTGAACCTTTTAACTAAGAATTAAATAAGAATGAAGAGGTGACAAGTATGTTAGACCAGGGAAACCCAATGGATGTGGTCTACCTAGACCTCCAAAAGGCCTTTGATAAGGTGCCACACGGGAGGCTGCTGAGCAAGGTGAGGGCCCATGATGTTCGAGGTGAGCAACTAGTATGGATTGAGGATTGGCTATCTGACAGAAGGCAGAGAGTTGGGATAAAAGGCTCTTTTTCGGAATGGCAGCTGGTGACAAGCGGTGTCCCGCAGGGTTCAGTGTTGGGGCCGCAGCTGTTCACATTATATATTAATGATCTGGATGAAGGGACTGGGGGCATTCTAGCGAAGTTTGCCGATGATACAAAGTTAGGTGGACAGTCAGGTAGTACTGAGGAAGTGCGGAGGCTTCAGAAGAATCTAGACAATTTGGAAGAGTGGTCCAGGAAATGGCAGATGGAATTCAATGTGAGCAAATGCGAGGTCTTGCACTTTGGAAAAAAAGAATA
>NC_057729.1:10791186-10798662 GCF_004010195.1 Chiloscyllium plagiosum
CCCATTTGGAGTACTGTGTCTAGTTTTGGTCCCCACACCTCAGGAAGGACATACTGGCATTGGAGCGTGTCCAGCGGAGATTCACACGGATGATCCCTGGAATAGTAGGTCTAACATATGAGGAACGGTTGAGGATCCTGGGATTGTATTCATTGGAGTTTAGAAGATTAAGGGGAGATCTAATAGAATCTTACAAGATAATACATGGCTTGGAGAGGGTGAACGCTAGGAAATTGTTTCCGTTAGGCGAGGAGACTAGGACCCGTGGACACAGCCTTAGAATTAGAGGGGGTAAATTCACAACAGAAATGCGGAGACATTTCTTCAGACTGAGAGTGGTGGGCCTGTGGAATTCATTGCCGCAGAGTGCAGTGGAGGCTGGGACGCTAAATGTCTTCAAGGCAGAGATTGATAAATTCTTGATGTCACAAGGAATTAAGGGTTATGGGGAGAATGCGGGTAATTGGAGTTGAAATGCCCATCAGCCATGATTGAATGGCGGAGTGGACTCGATGGGCTGAATGGCCTTACTTCCGCTCCTATGTCTTATGGTCTTATGGAATTACATTATTGTGATATGACGATAACAGTTCATCAGAACTATGCTTCTTAGTTTTATGGACTGTTAAAAATACCATTAATACCCATTCCAGTCAATAATTTTATGATTAATTATGGTTAATTATGGTTACAATTATGTGAACATGACTGCCTTGTGGAGCAGGTATGGTAACACTGTGATTATTTTAGTCACCTACTTATCTGGAGGGACAGACGTATAATCAAAAGTAATAATCTCAATTGCATCACAAGTTAGGGAGTTTAAATTCAGTGAATTAAATAAATGGAGTAAAATGTTATTAATTGTAATGGTAACCATGAAACTACGAGATTGTTTATTAATGTCCTTTAGCAAAGCCAACCTGCCATCCTCACTCATTCTGGCCTTTTTGCTGCAAATCTTCAGCAATGTTGTTGACTTTTAACTGGCCACTGAAATGTTATTTCAGATTATCAAAAAATGAAATGATGGACTGCAATAGTTTAAGAAGACTGCTTTCCTCCACCTTGTCAAGGGCAACTATTGGTGTGAAGTAAATGTTGGCTACATCAGCAAAGCCCATACCCTCTGACTGAATAAATAAAGCTTCCCTCCAAGGCCCCAAGAGATCCTTCCATATCCATCACAAATTCACCTGCACCTACAACACATCATTTACTGCATCCGCTGCACCTGATGTGGCCTCCTATACATTGGGGAGACAGGCCACCTACTTGCGGAACGTTTCAGAGAACACCTCTGGAACACCCGCACCAACCAAACCAACCACCCCGTGGCTGAACACTTTAACTCCCCCTCCCATTCCGCCAAGGACATGCAGGTCTTTGGCCTCCTCGATCACCAGACCATGGCAACATGACACCTGGAGGAAGAGCGCCTCATCTTCCACTTAGGAACCCTCCAATTACAAGGGATGAATGCAGATTTCTCCACCTTCCTCATTTGCCCTCCCCCCACCTTTTCTCAGTCCCAACCCTCGGACTCAGCACCGCCTTCTTGACCTGCAATCTTCTTCCTGACCTCTCCGCCCCCAACCCCTCTCCGGCCTATCACCCTCACCTTAACCTCCTTCCACCTATCGCATTCCCAATGCTCCTCCCCCAAGTCCCTCCTCTCTACCTTTTATCTTAGCCTGCTTGGCACACCCTCCTCATTCCTGAAGAAGGGCTTCTGCCCGAAACGTCGATACTCCTGATCCTTTGATGCTGCCCGAACTGCTGCGCTTTTCCAGCAACACATTTTTTCAGCTCTGATCTTCAGCATCTGCAGTCCTCACTTTCTCCTAACTGAATAAATAAAACCAACAAGATGCCTGGACTTAACTCAATAGTTGCTGTGCACCAAAAGAAATTCAATGTAAAGTGCTTTGATAAATTTTGAGTTGATATGGTATTCGGTGAAGACCTCATTGCCCAAAAAGAAGCATGACAGCATGAAAGGGGTTGAACTTGCTTTTAGGGATTGAATAGGATTTTGGGGGTTATAGAAGCATTTGTGTCCAAAGTAACCAGGGATCCTGGGGAAACCTTCACTTTTGAAGTTGCAGATATGGCTCAGTGAAAATTTTACTAAATTCAAAGAATTACGGTAGAAAATAACAGCTGTTGGGAAATGTTCTTTGTCAACTGAGTAACTAAAAATCTTCAGGAAAACATCCCTGTCATTACCTTGCTATTTTAAACGCCTCATTATAAGAAGCAAATTACTGGCTTGTCCACAAAGGCTATGTGCAAAATAGCAAGTATTTGTATATTTGTCCTCTTGAATGTGCACAGGGATTCTTATTACTTTCATTAGTTTCCATTGTAGCTGAGAGTTAATGTTTGTGGCTTCACACTCCATTTTAAAGACTTCAGCATCAAATCTAGGGCGACAACCTAGTGCAGTAATTTAGGCGTGCTGCAAATTTGGAAGTGCGATCATTATTCTGAGATGTTAAACCAAAACTCATCTGTCGTCCCAAGGCAATGTCAAAGATCCCACAGCAGTATTTGAAAAAGTGTAAGGGAGACAGCCCACCCCCCCCAACCCGACTCCCCCAATATTTTCCACCCAACAAGTATTCCTCAGTCAACATCGCTGAAACTGCTCTTCTGGTCTTTGTCTAAGAGGAGAAAGTGAGGTCTGCAGATGCTGGAGATCAGAGATGGAAATGTGTTGCTGGAAAAGCGCAGCAGGTCAGGCAGCATCTAGGGAACAGGAGAATCGACGTTTCGGGCATTAGCCCTTCTTCAGGAAGGTTTTTGTCTTACCAGGTCTCACTGCATGCACACTAGCTACCATGTTTCTTAAGTTGCAATAGGAACTACTCTTCAAACGTATTTAATTGGCTGTAAAATCAATGCACCCTGAGGTAATTAAAGACCTTTTATAAATTAACATAATTTCTTTTACCTCTTCATAATCATTCGCATAACAACGATCACTGAGAACTAGTGATCGCAACAGAATTGAATTCTGTTTTATGTTTGAGAGCAACATACTCCAATCACAAACTTAAACAAATTTAAATAGCTGTGAGAGCAGAAGTGAATACGGTTGGCTGGTTAAATAGATTAAAAGATATGACTTTAAATGAACAGTGGGAAACATTTAAAGTCCTCAAACGTTCACCGAAACACATTACAGCGAACAAAGAAAGCTCTTCGGGAAAGTTTTTTTGTAGGTTACTCAAGAAGTTAAAGACAGTATTAAACTCTACTTTTTGTCATTTACATAAATGAGTTGGATGTGAGCATAAGAGGTACAGTTAGTAAGTTTGCAGATGATACCAAAATTGGAGGTAGAGTGGACAGCGAAGAGGGTGACCTGAGATTACAATGGGATCAGATGGGGCAATGGGCTGAGAAGTGGCAGATGGAGTTTAATTCAGATAAATGCGAGGTGCTGCATTTTGAGAAAGCAAATCTTAGCAGGATTTATACACTTAATGGTAAGGTCCTAGGGAGTGTTGCTGAACAAAGAGACCTTGGAGTGCAGGTTCATTGCTCCTTGAAAGTGGAGTTGCAGGTAGATAGGATAGTGAAGAGGGCGCTTGGTATACTTTCCTTTATTGGTGAGACCATTGAGTACAGGAGTTGGGAGGTCATGTTGCGGCTGTACAGGACATTGGTTAGGCCACTGTTGGAATATTGCAGGCAATTCTAGTCTCCTTCCCATTGGAAAGATGTTGTGAAACTTGAAAGGGTTCAGAAAAGATTTACAAGGATGTTGCCAGGGTTGGAGGATTTGAGCTGTAGGGAGAGGCTGAACAAGCTGGGGCTGTTTTCCCTGGAGCGTCGGAGGCTGAGGGGTGACCTTATAGAAAATTACAAAATTATGAGGGGCATGGATAGGATAGATAATGTCTTTCCCCTGGGGCCAGTGAGTCCAGAACTAGAGGGCATAGGTTTAGGGTGAGAGGGGAAAGATATAAAAGAGACCGAAGGGGCAACTTTTTCACACAGAGGGTGGTACATGTATGGAATGAGCTGCCAGAGGAAGTGATGGAGGCTAGTACAATTGCAACATTTAAGAGGCATTTGGATGGGTATATGAATAGGAAGGGTTTGGAGGGATATGGGCCAGGTGCTGGCAGGTGGGACTAGATTGGGTTGGGATATCTGGTCAGCATGGACGGGTTGGACTGAAAGGTTTGTTTCCATGCCGTACATCTCTATGACTCTAAGAGCTTTCACAGATACATGAACAAGAAGACAGTAGGTAATGCAAATATTAGTTCATTTATGCAAGAATTCTTTGTATTTACAATCTATATTAAGGACTCGAATGAAGATATGGAAAGTCATGTGTTTAGATTTGCTGATGACACAATGCGGGGTGGAAATGTAAGTTTTGAAGAAGACTTGGAGAGGCTGCAAGATGCTCTAGACAGATTGAGCAGAATCTTACAGGAGCCTGACTGATGATGACTGTGACTCGATTTATAGCAGAATTGTGCAAGAAGTCTGGTGAGGACTATTTTGATATCAGGAGAGACCTGCTGCACCTTTTGTGCATCTGCCAGGTGGCGAGGGAGGTTTCTCACTAGGCAATAACAAGCTCCAATTAATGGGGAGATAGTAATACTGCACCTTGCCTCATTAATATTTGGCTTCTTAGCTTACCAAACACACCAAATAAACTCAATTGGTGACAATTCTCAACGTGGAACTCCAAGTGGTACCTGCCAACTTGTTCCAAAGGACCTCCATGTTGGACATTGGGTACCAATATTTCAGGACAAGTTCCTTGAACACTGACGACGTGCCCCACATTCAGAAACACTGGCATCCGATATTTGTTTGAGTGGAAGAACTCTCTTATTTTAATTTAATCTAACTCTGAAGTGCAGGATTCTTCTGTACGTCAATGCTTCACCTTAAACTGCACCAGAAATGATCATTGTAATGGTGCGGTAAGGACGTTGTCTGCTCAAAATCATACTGACTACTCATGGACTGGGGCCAGGCTACTGTTTACTTTCCCTTTTTGCACTTTTCTTTGCTTAACTGGATACATCAAGTTCATACTAATCTTTTGTCCTGTTATTTAGTGTAGACACAAAGCCAGGAAACTTGGCACAGTTGTCAGTATTAAAAAAGATTGCAAGAGTTACTTTACATAGATAAAAGGCAAAAGAGAGGTAAAAGTGGACATTGGGCTGCTGGAAAATGATGCTGGAGAAGTAGTAATGGAAAACAAAGGAATGGCTGAGGAACTAAACAAGTACTTTCTGTCAGTCTTCATGGTCAACCTGCTCCATCAAGTGAAGTGAGATACTTTTACTCTGAGGGTGTCAGCACACTATATCAAGGGTAGTCTCTGATGTTAGTTTAGGGACTTGGACACCGTCAGTCAACTGCTCGGGCTGGTCAGTCATAATGCCCTCCACATGAATGGTGAGAAGCTGAATGTCAGGCAACTAATTGCCCTATTGTGGGCTGTTTTCTACCTGGAATGAGGGAGAGAGAAACAGGTTATAAAGGAGATGAAAGTGGGTAGCACAAGTGTAACCTTTGGTACAGATGATAAGGTATCCCAATGTGTGAGTGGGCAGCGCAGCGGGCATAGAGAGTCGATGGATCCAAGGGTTGGGGTGAGTGACTACAGGTAAGGGAAGATTGTGCAAGAGTGAGAGCATGAATCTTGCTGGGAGATGGGTACAGTAGCAGAGGAAGAGTGAATGCAAAGTGTCAGAGTGAAGATGAATGTACTAATGCTGGTGGAGTGGAGAAAGTCACTTACCTTCTTGCTGCCTTGCTGGGCATTTCTTCAGATGACTGAGAAGGCATTGACCCAGTGGTAATCTTGGACCAGACTGGTGCCATAAGGCATTGGAGGAGAAATTAGGCCATAGAAACATAGAAACATAGAAAAACATAGAAACATAGAAAAAATACAGCGCAGTACAGGCCCTTTGGCCCTCGATGTTGCGCCGATCCAAGCCCACCTAACCTACACTAGCCCACTATTCTCCATATGCCTATCCAATGCCCGTTTAAATGCCCATAAAGAGGGAGAGTCCACCACTGCTACTGGCAGGGCATTCCATGAACTCACGACTCGCTGAGTAAAGAAATGAGACTCATTGCACGGTTTATATGCACACACAAACGAACAAGCAACTAACTTAGGTTGTATAGCGACTCCTGCTTCTTTACAGATGCACAATGTTCTTCATCCTTAAACTCCAAGATCTATCCCATTCCCATTGATGCAAATGTTAAGGACAGATTGAAAGTAATTGGCTGAAGAAATGAGAGTGATATGAGCAAAAATGGTTTCATGCAGCAATTGGTCAGGAGCTGGAATGAGTGGCCTCAGAGTAGGGCAGAGTGCATTCAATTCAAGCATTCAAGACGAAATGGGATTGGTCTCTGAAAGGACAGTAAGTGAAAGGCTACATGGCAAAAGCTGGGCATGGCAGGGGGTGAATAGCTCCCCAACACAGACACGTCAGACTAAGTAGCCACCTCCTGTGCTCCAACCATTGTGTGATTCAGTGATAAGTTATATGACTAGTCTTAGTGGAAATAAAGTGATTTATTTCACACTGTTTCTTCATCATTGGCTACACTCTTCACAAATACTATGACATTTGACTTCTCTCTTTTTCTCTGAAAATGCAACATCTATTCTGAAGCACTTCGCAACAGCCTGCACTACTATAGCGAGGAAAATGTTCCATATCTCTATGCTATATGATTAGTCATAATACATCAAATCTAGAGAGAAATGGCAGTGAGCAGCTATTGCAAGAATTTCTCTTTTGTGCTCAGAATTATCATGTAATTTGTTTAAAATATTGTAGTTGCCTAAAGCATGTTCACTCCAGTAGTTGGGGAACTGCAGTATAACAAAATCAAAGAGATTACTGTTCCTGTTAGAGCAGAATAACTTTGTAGAGGTACATGACAACACAATGTAATTGCTGCAAACCTATGATTTTGTTTCCAGAATTCACTTAGAACAATTCTCCAACAAAGCTATCTACTACCCATTAATGTTTGCATGTGGCTCATTCTGTTTATCAAAATTGTACATTTCTAGTGAAATTTACTGCTTTCTTCCTGTCAACAACAAAATTAACCATTGTTAGGAGTCTAAATAGCATTCTTTGTAGTACTTACTTTTGAAATGTTAGTTACAGATTATTTAGCAATCACAAGTGGAGGATGGGCTTTTTAAACCTTAGCAACTTATGATTGGCCATTTTAAGTGCCTTTCTTGCATTCAGTGGAATTGATTAAACCAAAATAAAATATAAATTGTCTATTATTTTCATCAGAAAATGTTGATAATTGGACCAGTCCAAAAGTGAATTGAACCTACCTCTGCCATACTCTCAGGCAGCTAATTCCAGCTTCCCAATCACTTGCTGCTCTAAACCATTTAGCTCATGTCACAGTTATTTCTTTAGCCAATTACTTTTG
>NC_057729.1:10800035-10800155 GCF_004010195.1 Chiloscyllium plagiosum
TCCTGTTTACAGGCACCCTCCTTTGAGATTGATGCCATGTTCCTAACCTCCCTACACTCCAGGTCCTGCACCCTAAAGCTACAGTCTAGGTTCCCATGCCCCTGCAGAGTTAGTTTAAAC
>NC_057729.1:10800288-10808572 GCF_004010195.1 Chiloscyllium plagiosum
TAGCAAACCTCCCCCCAAGGATACTGGTGCCCCTCAGGTTCAGGTGTAGACCATCCTGTTTACAAAGGTCCCACCTTCCCCAGAAAGAACCCTAGTTATCCAGATACCGGAATCCCTCCCTCCCTCCTGCACCATCCCTGTAGCCACGCATTTAACTGTTCTCTCATTTGGCCCATCAAGTCTGCTTTGCCATTCAATCATGGCTGATACGTTTATTCCAATTTTCCCACTTTCTCCCCGCAATCTTTGATCCCTTTGGCAATCAAGAACTTCTCTATCTCTGTTTTAAATTTACTCAGTGACCTGACCTCCACAGCCTTCTGTGGCGAAGAATTCCACAAATTCACCACTCTGGCTAAAGAAGTTTCTCCTTATCGCTGTTCTAAGGGATCTTCCCTTTTTACTAAGGCGGTGCCCTCGGGTCCTCGTCTCTCCAGCCATTGGAAACATCTTCCCAACGTCCACTCTGTCCGGGCCGTTCAGTATTCTGTAAGTTTCAATCAGATCTCCCTCATCCTTCAAAACTCCATCCAGTATACTCCCAGAGTCCTCAAACAGTCCTCATTTGTTAAGCTTTTCATTCCTGTGATCATTCTCGTGAACCTCCTCTGGACCCGCTCCAGGGCCAGAGCATCATTCCTGAGGTATGAGGCCCAAAATTGCTCACAATTCTCAAAATATTGTGTGACCAGAGCTTTATAAAGCCTCAGAAGTATATCCCTGCTTTTATATTCTTGTCCTCTTGAGATGAATGACAACATTGTAGTTCCCTTCTCAACTATTGTCTCAACCTGCAAGTTTACTTTAAGAGAAACTTGGCCTTGGATGCCCAAGTCCATCAGCACCAGACTTATGAATTTTCTCCCCATTTAGAAAATAGTCTATGTCGCTATTCTTTCTTCCAAAGTGCACGACCTCACACTTTCCCACGTTGTATTTGGTCTGCTAGTTCATTGCCCACTCTCCTAACCTGTCTAAGTCTTTCTGCAGCCTTCCCGACTTCTCACTAGTACCTGTCCTTCCACTTATCTTTGTATCATCTGCAGACTTAGCCAGAATGACCCCAGTTCCTTTATCCAGATCATTAATGTATAAAGTGAAAAGCTGTGGTCCCAAAACTGACCCTTGTGGAACACAACCAGTCACTGGCTTCCATCCTGAGAAGGACCCTTTTATCCCCACTCTCTGCTTTCTGCCAGATGGCCAAGTTTCCAGACTAGCACCTTGCCTCGAACACCATGGGCCCTTATTCAGTAACCTCCTGTGCGGTACTTTATCCAAGGCCTTCTGAAAGTCCAGATAGATAATATCCATTGGCTCTGCATGGTCTAACCTACTCATTACCTCCTCAAAGAAATTAAACAGAGTTATCAGTTGTCATGCTGACTCTGCCCTATTTTATCATGCACTTCCAAGTATTCAGAGATCTCATCCTTCACAATGGACTCTAAAATCTTACCAACGACTGAGGTCAGGCCAATCAGCCTACAATTTCCTGCCTTTTTCCTTATTCCCTGCTTGAACGGAGGCATTATATTAGTGATTTTCCAGTCCTCTGGGACCTCCCTGACTCTAATGATTTCTGAAAGATCATGACTAAAATTTCCACTATCTCTTCAGCTATCTCTTTCTGAACTCCAGTGCATTGTCCATCTGGTCCTGGTGATTTATCCAATTTCAGACCTTTCAGTTTTTCTAGCACCTTCTCCTTGGTGATGTCCATCATACTCACCTCTGCAACTGTGCCCCCCCTCCCACTTTTAATGGCGTGATGGAAAGTACTCCTTTAGATCCTCAGCCATTCCTTTGTTCCCCATTACTACTTCTCCAGCAGCCCAATGTCCACTTTTGCCTCTCTTTTGCCCTTTATCTATCTAAAGAAACTCTTGCAATCTTTAGTTTATTAATACTACTGGCTAGCTTACTCCCATAATCTTCTCTTTCCTTATTTCTTTCTTCATTGTCCTTTGTTGGTCTTTGTAAGCTTCCCAATCCTCTGGCTTCCCACTGCCCTTTGCCACATTATATGCTTTCTCTTTTGCTTTTATGCTGTCCCTGACTTCCCTGATCAGCCATGGTTGCCTCATCCTTCCTTTAGTATATTTCTTTTCCTCAGGATGGATCTGTATCTCCTGGATTACTCCCAGAAACTTTTGCCATTGCTATTCCACTGTCTTTACTGCTAGTGTCCCCTCCCAGTCAATTCTGGACAGGTCCTCCCTCATGCCTCTGTAGATGTCTTTATTCAACTGTAACGCTGTTACCTCTGATTCCAGCTCCTCCCACTCAAGTTGCAAAATAAATTCAATTATATTATGGTCACTGCCTTCTAAAGGTACCTTCACCTTAAGCTCCCTTATCAAGTCTGCCTCATTGCACAACACTAAATCCAGTATTGCCTGTTCCCTCGTGGGCTCCACCATAAGCTGCTCCAAAAAGCCATCTTGTAGACATTCCACAAATTCATTTTCTTGCTATCCAGCACACTCTGCTATCATGGGGTCCTCGAATGCTCCTGGGGAAAGAGGATACCCCACCTGTGCCACATGTCATCCAGCATGAGCTCCAGCTCCCTGTCTACAAAGTGGGGGCTAAATTTCCCTGGACTGCCATGGCCAGGGCAAATATTACAAACTGTGTATGACTGCCCTGGACTGATGCCCGAAACGTCGACTCTCCTACTCTTCGGATGCTGCCTGACTCGCTGTGCTCTTTCAGCGCCACCCTTTTTGACACTAATTCTCAGTCCTCACTTTCTTCTTCTTGATGCTGCTTGTCCAGGTGTACAATGGTCTTGTAAAGATGGTACAGGCACCACAGATCCTGGGATATCTTGGCAGCTGTGAGATGTTCTGGGAATGCCGCATGGTAACATGAAGATAGAATTGGAACTGAGGCATGCCGTGTGCAGAGTTAATGAAACAGGTTTGATAGCCTATGGCAACAAAATCCACTGGACCTCACAGAGAAAAACAACCTCCCAACAACTTAGCATAACTTTGCCACAACAATATAAGATTCAGCCCTTAAAGGATAAAAAAAAAAGGCAGATGGATAATAACATGGGGAAGTGTGAGGTTATTCACTTTGGTTGTAAAAATAGAAAACCACAATATTTTTAAAAGGTGCAAACTAGAACCCCTACAGATATAAGGAATGAAAGTGGAGTTAAGGCTTAGAAGACGGGCATGATCTCACTGACAAGTAGAGCAGATCTGATGGGCCAAATGTCCTATTGTTGCTCCCATAGCTTACGTTTTAACATTCTAGAATCTGCTCTATACTTATTAAATGCTGCAAACATAACCTATAAATCTGTGTTTCTTCAGTATTCCTGATGAAGGGCTTATGCCCGAAATGTCAATTGTCCTGCTCCTTGGATGCTGCCTGACCTTTTCCAACACTCTGGACACAAAATTTCTCAATATTGATGATCACACCGACAGGGTATATTTATGAGGAGAGTTAGCAGGCAGGTGCAGCAATCAATTTAGGAGATAAATAGTATGCTGGCCTGTTTGCAAAGGGATTGGAGATCAGGAATAAAGATGACTTGCAACACTAGTACTGGGCTTTGATGAAACCACACCTGCAATACCTTTGATCTCTGCATTAACAAAAGACTATACTTACACTGAAGGCAATGCAGGTGAGAGTTCAATAGATTGGTACAAGGAATGAGAGGATTGTCCTATGATGAGATGTTGAGTAAGTTGCATTTATATTCTCTGAAGTTTAGAAAAATGAAAGGTAATTTTATTAAAACATACAAGATTGTGAAGGGGTTTGGCAGGGTCGACACTTAAATGTTACTTGCCTTAGCTGGGGAATCTTCAACGTGGGGCTCTGTCTCGGGGTAAGAGGAGAAATGTTTAAAGCTGAGATGAGGAGAAATTTCTTCAGCAGTGTTGTGAATTCTCTGTACTTGAAGTTCATGGAAGTTCATGGATTTCCAGTCTCTCAGGTATTAAGAGATCTGGAGAGTGGGTTGGATGAAGCCTAAGATTAGCAATGATCAGAATGAATGGTGGAACAGGCTCAATAGCTACACTAGGCAAAAGTGAAGACTGCAGATGCTGGAAACCAGAGTTTAGATCAGAGTGGTGCTGGAAAAGCACAGCAGGTCAGGCAGCATCCGAGGAGCAGGAAAATCGGCGTTTCGGGCAAAAGCCCTTCATCAGGAATAGAGGCAGGGAGCCTCCAGGGTGGAGAGATAAATGGGGAGGGGGTGGGGGGGTGTGGAGTGGACTGCCCTCATGACCTGTCCTACTTGCCAATCTCCCTTCTCACCTATCTGCTCCACCTCTCCTCTGACCAATCACCTCCATCCCCACCCCCATTCATCTATTGTACTCTTTGCTACTTCTCCCCTCCACTCCCCACCCAATTTATCTCTCCACCCTGGAGGTTCCCTGCCTCTATTCCTGATGAAGGGCTTTTGCCTAAAATGTCGATTTTCCTGCTCAATAGCTACACTGTCTATTCCTGTTCCTACTTCTTGTGAGTGGCAGAGGAGAGAAATCAACAAATTAAAGGTGAAGGAATTTTATTAATGTGCAGCTGGTGTAGGTGGCAATGTCCTTATTTGATTATGTTCTGTTAAATATATATACATAGTTAGTTCTTCTATAATGTGATAGTTGCGTTCTTATGCCACATTAGAGAAGAAGCGTGCTTTAGAAACAGCTCTTCAGGTGTTGGCGATGGAATTGCATTGCAGAATACGCACCTGAAATTCTCATGTCCTTTTTCAGGTGCAAGGATGAATCTGATGGAGCCCTGCAATATTGAATTAATAAAGAAATTAGCTTATGTTATTCTGCATTATATTGTTTTGAAGGAAGGGTTCATTTCCATGTCCTCTCTCTCATAAATACACCATGCTACCACGTCTGCAATCTGAACTGTCTCTGCCTCTGTGATGGCACCTTTATCAAAACCTTTGCTGCCTGGTATGGGTGGGAAGGAATATTGGACAACTTCCCCCTTTTCCCATCTCCCACTGATTGCAACAGTAAGAGTTTTTTAGGAAAAGAGTATTTTAATTCCTCGAGCGCTATGATTTAAAAGAACAGATACAGAAGGCTTTAAGTTTAAATCAAAATGAAGGATTAATGTCAATCTTTAGCAACACTCAAAATGTTAACCTGACAGACACCCCTATAGAACTCAAGAAGGTTACTTAAGAGGTAATAGGTATCCAGATTATCAACAGTGTGAAACAAAACAAATCCCTTGTTCACATAATCCTTAAAATGGTGGTTTAAATATTCCAAGCCTGATGGACTCTCTGTTGATTCATTTGAGACAATGGAGTTTGGAAATCACTGTCTATTTCAGATGAGATTGTGACTAAGGTCCTGCAGTGAAGAAATATAATCTTGCAGGTAAAATGAATGAGACTCTCTCCACTGACAAAGGTGACTTTTAAGCCAGATTGCTCACTTCTGCTGGACAAGGTTTGGCTTCTTTCTTGCTCTTGTACACCAGATCAACCACTGCACTGACAGTGGGAATTCATAAGGTATTGCCTCACTAGTTTCAGTCAAGTAATGACAACTTCACCATTTTCCATACATAGTCTGTTTCCCTCACAATGGGCTGAAACTGATATAGACAAGGGCAACTGGAGATGGACCACAAAAGCTGTCCCAGCCAGTGATGCACACATTCCCTGAATGAATATTAAAACATCCAAATAGGAAATGTTTGATTCCAGCTATGATTATCCTTGATTTTATTTGAAATATCATAATTGTCGGGTGTGTGAATGTAGCAGCCATTATCATTTTAAATCTCTTACATTGAAATGGTGAGGGGTAGTCAATTAGCATGGGGAAAGATCATTTGAGGTTTTTTTAAATTTGCAGTGATATGTTCATTGATATTTGTCTCTGTACCAAATCCACAATCAAAGTTACCTGTCTCTCAGGAGTCCATTTTATGCAGCGTCAGTATTCCATGTTGCTTTCTAAAATTGAAATGTCCACCTCTTTATAAGCTTTATGGACATTTGACATGACTGTTGCACGTCTCCAAATTTGATTATTTTAATACTCTCCTGGCTGGCTTTATAGTCTCCATAAAGTTCAATCCATCCAAAACTCTGCTGTCCCTGTGCAAAATCTCACTTGCTAATACCCTGTCCTTCAGTAGCTTCCAGCTCCTCCAATTTGAAATGCTCACTTTTGAGTTTAAAATCCCTAATGATCTCTCACCTCTTCCTTCTGTAATATCTTACAGCACCATTCAAAATTCCCTGTTTTTCTCTCTTGTGCATTACATAATTTCTTCCGATTAGATCAGATTCCTTCTCAAATTTCTCTGCCCCTTCTCTTCCTTCATCTCTTTAAGACCGCTTTAAAACCTACTGTTTGAACAGGTTTTTGGTCACCTCACTCCCTCTGTCTAACGTCTTCTCCTTGGGTTGGCATCCGCTTTTATCTGACAGACCCCAAAGGAGCAGTGGGGATGTTTTTCTCTGTTAATGACTCTGCTGAAATTGAAGTTGTTGTTACAGTTGGCTCTTTCATGGGAGTGGCTGGTGGAGTAGCTGAAGATCTGATCCATAAATGAAGGACCATAAATATTTGGACTGTAAGTAAACCCCAGCTGGACAGATGACAGTGTAGATCCTCCATGGTCTTGGATATACCTGAGTTCCTGAGTGCAAATAGCAGAGGAAGATTGAGGATCACAAAAGCATAGTCTGGGCCACACTAGATATATGCCTGTTCCCGTGGACTTCCAATGAACTTACAATCCCAGAATCTGTCTGAATTGCTGCTTATTTTTGGACTTTCATCTTTGGTTCCCTGGCTAAGAATTTTTACCAAGTAGGATACAACTGTGCAAGAAGAAACCAAAAGTATGAAGTAGAATCAAATGTCAAAGGAAAGAGAGTTTCACTGAACCTGTTTACAATTTAGACTGGAGCATTAATGAAAGGAAATCTTGCACTGAACATTTTTACTGTTAATGACACAGCTCTGCCTGATCTGAATGCCAAGTGTGGCATTAAGCAATGCAACATTTCAAGCCGGAATATACAGAGCATCAATAAACATTCAAAATGCCTTTCTGTGTGGCTTTTATGAGCTGGTTATATTTAAATGATCATACACATGCCTTTTGAAATTATAATTGAGAACATTCCACAATTTGTCTATCGAGCGCCGCTTGGAAACAAACTGACCTGGTGAAAAATATTAACACAAAGTGTTGAAGTGAAACATTAAGTACATAATAAAGAAAATCTTTAGAAGGTTCCTTTTGAAGATTTTGTAGAAATGCCACACTCTGTGGGCTCGATTTTACTCTTCTCTTTTTGGCAGCTTTGAAGACAAAAGGTTTGTTAAATGTAGCACGTGCCCTGTCCACTGTTTAACCAACTGGTCCTGTCCAGTCTGCTGTTCTGTGGATTGGTGTTAGTGTTCTGGATAATGTTGGACTGACAAACAGTTCTCTAAAGCGGAGTTCCCACTCAAAAACAATTAAATTTGCTCCTGGTGTTGAATAGTTGTTGGTCAACCATGGGATGGTGGGTGATTACTCTTGTTAGTTGGTGTTGGGGGATTTAGGGGATAAGGTGTGATGTGAATAATCAGAGTGCCTCACCAGAGGGATTGAGGAATTTTGAAATATATCACTTAGATCAAATATCATGAAGGTACAGCAAACAATGCAGCCGAATGTCATGTTGGCCTTCATTGGAGTTTGTAGTACAATAAACACAGAGTCTTGCCTACAATTGTACGGAGTTTTGGTGCGACCACACTTGGAAAATTAAGAAAGGAATTGCTTGCATTGGTGCCATATAATAAAGATTCACTTGTGTGGATCCTGGGATGAAACATTTGTCCTATGATATGAGGCTAAGTAAGTTGGTCGAATATGTTGTAGGGACTGTATAAGGTTCTTTCTCCTATTGAGGTGTGTTGAACAGAAGGAACATAGTAGACAGATGCTGGAAATCAGAGTCTAGATTAGAGTGGTGCTGGAAAAGCACAGCAGGTCAGGCAGCATCCGAGGAGCAGGAAAATCGATGTTTTAGGCAAAAGCCCTTCATCAGGAATTAAGGCAGGGAGCCATCCCGGTAGAGAGATAAATGGGAGGAGGATGGGGCTGGCGAGAATGTAGCAAAGAGTACAATAGGTGGATGGGGGTGGGGATGAAGGTGATAGGTCAGAGAGGAGGGGGAGCAAATAGGTGGGAAGGAAGATTGGCAGGTAGGACAGGTCATAAGGATGGTGCTGAACTGGAAGGTTGGATCGGGGGAGGTGGG
>NC_057729.1:10809306-10814094 GCF_004010195.1 Chiloscyllium plagiosum
TTTATCTCTACACCCTAGAGGCTCCCTGCCATCATTCCTGATGAAGGGGTTTTGCCCAAAATGTTGATTTTCCTGCTCCTTGGATGCTGCCTGACCTGCTGTGCTTTTCCAGCACCACTCTAATCTCGAAGGAACATCCGTGTCAGGTTAAGGGGTTGATCATTTTGAATAGAGCTGAGGGGAATTTCTTCACACAGACAGTTGTCAATCTTTGGAATTCTCTGCTCAAGGGGTCCTGGATGTACATGATTGAACATATTTAAGACTGGTAAATCTCTAATCTCTAAGTGAATTCAGTGATATGAAGAGTAGTTAGGAAAATGGAGTTAAGGTTGAAGATCAGGTATTGAATGGTGAAGCAGGTTTGAGGAACGAGAGTCCCATTCTACTCTGCTCTATTTCTGGACCTATTTTTTATGCCTTTGTATTTAGTAGATGTGCTCAGACTTCAACATTTTCATCATGAAACAGTAAAATACATACTTAATTTACGGTTGCTCATCTGTTTCATTCCCAATCTCAGGTAGGCTTAATATGTTAACTCAGCTTTGTCATGGCGAAAAGGAAGGGTGGACTGTGGGTAGCAGACTGACTGTAAGCTGGTGCAAAGATTGCCTTAGATTAATTCCATTACCACCTTACTCTAGATGTTGAATGGTGCAAATCATGAATAAAGAAGACAAAATGGAAGCAAGAATTAGATAAATCTTTTGACAACTGTGTTAAGCTTAATTTTAAAAGATAGCTGTATCTTATGGGCTGGGTCATGTTCTGTTTTTGTTTTATTGGCAAAGCTTCTAAAGACATAGCCAGTGGCAATAAATCTCAATTTAAAATGTGATGTGAAAGCAGAGGTTCATGACAAAATACCATGATTAAACAAAGTGCTCTTTGCAACATCAGTAAATCCAGACATGAAGCTGTTTGTGATATCTAGGCATCATTTGTGATGTATTCCACCTGTCTGTTAAGTTAAACTCAATAAAGTTAAATTGTTTCAAAATATTTCTACTGTTTATCTGTTAATTAACATCCCTACCACATGAAAGTTGGCTGTGTCATGTCAATGGACTGGAAATATTGACTGAACCCAAATTTGGACCAATTCAGTCTGAAAGGAGTTTGACCTGCTTTGCTTGAATTGCTGATTTCCTGAATAAAGTCATGTTGATCTGTCTGTGTTCTTCTGATGAAAAAGAGAAAAAAGGAAATGAAAGGAGTTGTTAATCGTGACAAAATAATAAGCAGATGGATGAAATCTAAAACGAGATCAATGCTAGGGAGAGTCTTTGCTGGCAGCAGAGGATTGACTTCAATTGATACCAAACATTAATAACTTTTAGTTTAAACTTGTGGATGAAATGATGTGGAAGGTCTTCATTGTTCTTTATTGTGGTATTTGCATGTTAGATCACTCGTAAAACAAAGACTGATTCATGTTTAAAGATCTCAAACTGGACTTTCCCTTCACAACGCAGACACGACCTTCATTTAAACAGGTGACACCACAGTATCATACTTTATACATAGAGGAAGACATAGTCATCTAATTGATTAGGTTTGTTTTTACTCTTTTGCTTTTTGAGCTGTATCCATTGAGCCTGGAGTGAACACAATTTTCATGTATTATTGTGACAGCTGGTAGCACTCCAATCCTGAGGAGTTTCCTACTTTTTATATTTGCACAGCACTCGAAGCAAGTCAAACTGTCAGTCAATTCGAAAATGCAGCTGTTTCCAGGATCTGCTGAGACAAGCAGAAACAAGGGTTTTCAAGACTGGAAAAGTATCAGTGGTTGTTTCTGCAGTTGTTCTTTTGTACCAGCACATGAATTTGGTAATCTAGCAATCTGTCTGTACAAACCTGTATTTTGCCAACAGGAAAGGTCAGTGGAGGGAAACCCGTAGCCTGCCAGGTTCTAAAGGCCGGGTGGATGGGGCATCAATCAGGCAGCTGCCTCAGCTTTCTGCTGGAATGATAAGGCTGGACTGGGAAGCCTCATCCAACTGGAGCTGACACCCAATCAGACGCTGGTATCTCCAGAGCCGTGGATGTAGCCATGACTGCGGTCCCCAGGCCCCCTTTGGAGAACCTGTGGCGAGAAGGGTCAGTGTTGTTTGGGATGTGCGTATACAGTTCCACCCCACCACCCCACCCCAAACCCCACCTCTCTGGGGGATGGGGAACGGGGCAGCAGAGTTTGAAGTGAAGTCAGGGGGGCTGTAGGTCTCAGAGATCACATCCCTGCTGAGGTTGGATCCCTGGATCTTGTAAAAATTAATACAATTTGAGGTACCTCTCCCCCAACAGTCTTCCCACACTGGGTCACCAGTCCAAAAGACCAGCTCTTGCTCATCCTATCTACATTAAATTAATTACAGCCCAGGCAGTGTGAGGGCCTTAAGTGGTCATTAGTTAGCCAATAAAGACCCTTAAATGGCATTGAATTGGTGAAGTCAACCTTCTTGCCCAGAATTTAATTTCTGAGGTATTGGAAAGGAGTGGAGGTCTCTCCAATGCCAACCCACCTGATCTTATGATCTTCCCACCATCTTCCCCCAGCCCTTCCCAGGAAGAGAAAATTCCTCCCTCAGTCTTGCACCTTGTTGCTTCTGGTAGAAGAGGAATACTGGGAGAATTTCACTTTTTCAAACATTCTTACTAAGAAGGTTTATAAGAGAAGGATTAGCATCATCTAAGAGTATACCATTGTTATATAATTGTAAACATGGACGATCAATTTTTAAATGTCCGTCCTTTGATTTTTATGCCTTTCATAGTCCAAAATGTTGTTTTTTTGAAAGGAAAACACTGGCTTAATTTAGTCACCTGACTATATTGAGCTAAACTCATGAAATTGTCAACAAGCAAGAACCGGTCTGAACCAAAAACTAAAAGTTACTGGAACTCACATCCATATCCCCATGTTGACTCACTTTTTACTGGAGGTTTCACTTACTAGGTTGAAAGCTGTCTGTAAATACAATAAAGCTTGGAAAAACAATAAAGCTAGACTTAGGAATACATAAATGAATTGTCCGAAACCTGCCTCATGAACTACCTATCATACGTTTATGAAAACCTTCATATTTGGTGCTAGCTGTATTCTTCCACCTCCTTTGTGTCAAAGTACTTGCCACTGCCAGGATATCCTGGGAATGTTGGAGCTGGAGCCATCTTTAAGGCCTAGCCGTACTTTCGCAGTTGGACGTTGTCCATCACCATGAATGTAATGGCACAGCAGCAAGAAACCAACACCACTCATAGTACGTACCCTGACACATCTTTGCACATACAATTTCTTCTTCCTATATTTGTCATGGTTTAAGCAGGACATCACTCACCTTATCTGTTCTTAGCCACATTCAATGTCACCATCGTCTACATCTCTGCTACTCTTTCTCCAATATCCACCATAGCCCAGCATCTGTATCTCTGGAACTGAGAATTTCTCTATTAGTCATACCATCACTTTTCACTCGACTCTCAAACCTCATTTTGGATAATGGAACTGCTCTTCTCAGAATGAATTCTCACATATTACCACTTTTTCTGGCAATACTCCTTCTGAGTTACATACATCATCTCTCCTCAATGGTTAACTTGCTCCTGCATCTCTTAACATTTTTTTTTAACCTACTCCTCCCTGTACACATGAGTAAACCTTACCCACACAGGTAATTTATTTGAAGAGATCTGGTAGTTTCTTATTCACCAACCCTTGATCAGGTTGTACATTCTTTTGCAGCTCTTTAGCTTCCACTGAGATCTCCTTTACCACTTTAATAAACCCTATTGGCTTGTCTTACTTTACCATATCAGTCTTCCCAGTTCTTTTCTTAAACCACCAACACTGTGATTTCATGTGTTAAAGTGGTATGAATTTACAAAAGATCTGAGGGTATTTATTTCGTTTTCCCCCTCATGGGTTTCCTTTATACCCTGAAGTAAACTATCTTTACAAGCTTCAGTGAGATCTTATCTTCCCTTACCACCTAAGGATTTTTCTTTTCCCAAATTCCATCTTTCACAGCTTGAAGTTTATGTCAGAAACTAAAGTTTGATTTATGGATCAACTCATAATCATTGGCCATTTCAGCTAATCTTGGAGTTTTAACTCTCTTTCACATGATTTCCCATTAGTTCAGGAAGTGAATTTTTGAACTCCTCCAAAATAACAGTCTCTCTAATAACATTATTCTTTCCCGCCGTACCGACCAGTACCCTTCCACTGACACCCTCCTTCGACTGACTGAACTGGTCCTCACCCTGAACAACTTCTCCTTCCAATCCTCCCACTTCCTCCAAACGAAAGGAGTAGCCATGGGCACCCGCATGGGCCCCAGCTATGCCTGCCTCTTCGTAGGATATGTGGAACATTCCATCTTCCGCAACTACACTGGCCCCACCCCCCACCTTTTCCTCCGCTACATCGATGACTGTATCAGCGCCGCCTCGTGCTCCCACGAGGAGGTTGAACAGTTCATCCACTTCACCAACACCTTCCACCCCGACCTCAAATTCACCTGGACAGTCTCACATTCCTCCCTCCCCTTCCTCGACCTCTCTATTTCTATCTCAGGCGACCGAACCAACACGGACATCTACTACAAACCCACCGACTCCCACAGCTACCTGGACTACACCTCCTCCCATCCTGCCCCATGTAAAAACGCCATCCCATTCTCCCAATTCCTTCGACTCCGCCGCATCTGCTCCCAGGAGGACCAGATCCAAAAACGTACAACCCAGATGGCCTCCTTCTTCAAAGACCGCAATTTCCCCCCC
>NC_057729.1:10814772-10837537 GCF_004010195.1 Chiloscyllium plagiosum
TATGCCCGAAACGTCGATTCTCCTGTTCCCTGGATGCTGCCTGACCTGCTGCGCTTTTCCGGCAACACATTTCCGTCTTATATGTCTGATAGGTCACCACCTCCCCCATCGCGTGTGTACACACACACACACACAAAATTAAGCAAAATAAAAGGAGAGAAACCAATAAGTGTGGTGGTCTTGAATAGCTCCAGTTCTTAAAGGTCGGTGAGATGAACCTTTTGCTTGCCAGGATTTTCTGTTCTTCAATCTCTATTTTTGAGGTTTGTTTCATTTCTTCGCAAGAGACACAGGCGATTGTTACATTAACTGCAAAGTCTCTGAGTTACTTTAATAAAAGGCATAGCTTGTAGCAACAGGTGAGGAAAAACAAACCAGCTTTCTTCAGGTACCAGATACTTTGTTGGAGAGAAAGATGTGTAATCTGCCCAGTGCAACCTCTACTGTTATTGTGCACACCATAATAACAATTGAATTATCAAGGAGCTAATCAGATTGTTATTGTCAGACTAATGGCCTTTGTCATCTGCAACTGATCACAACTTCACACACCAATCAGCAAGCTGATGCAGGTTGTATTTCACTTTGTACATGCCCTTCTGGTGCTAGCCCATCTATAAACAGACATCCTCACTGCTTGAACAAAATAGCAGTGCAAACATGACTCAGTCAGTAAGTTGCTTTTTACAAGTGCAGCAATTCCTCTACAAACCTTGGTTTGTATAGGCCTTTTTTCCTGTTTCAGTTCACAATCAGTTATACAGGAAAACAAAAAGAGACGGTCTTTACAAATAGATGATTCTTCTTATGGAAGGAAGAAGAATTAGAGGCAACTATTTAAAAATCAGAGGTCACCCATTTAAGACAGAGATAAGCAGTTTATTTTTCTCTCACAGAGACTTGTGAATAATACACTGTGCCACCCAATCTTTAGGACATTAATTAAAGCAAAATACAAAATGGAACAGTATTGCTGGATTTCAATTGTTGAAAAGTTAAGCATATTTAAATATGTTCATGTATATCTATAAGATTTTCAGCATTCTCTACTTTTGACCCACAATTACATAGAAAAGTAACAGTAACACATGAAGAACTCTAAGCAGCATTGTTCATGATTGAAATTCAAACTCTCAATGCAGAAAGTTATTAAGAAAAATAAAATTCAAACAGGCACCAGCAGATTAAAGCTATGGGTCTTAAGACTGTGCTTGCCATCTGAGGAACAATTAATTTGGCATTATTGCATGAATTTGTTATTCATGGAATTTGTAAAAAACACTGTAGTGTGGTGGCAAAGAAGATAGAGCTCTTTCTTATTGACAATAACTGCATACAGATCTTAGGATCTTATACAGTGCCAGGAGATTTCAATGGATGTATTGGAATGCTGTTATAAATGGGTTCCCACTGTTTTCAAGTCATTAAATCTGCTGATTTAGAGCCAGCAAGCTACAGACAAGCCTACGCTTGTAGACATTGCAATCTCTCTTCAGCTGTTGTTGCCCTTCCATTAATATGATCAAATCCAACCATGGATAAAAATACAGGATGTAGTTCATTGGCACTAAATCCTGCTATTGTTTTCCCAGCTGCAAAGCCTTTGAGGTTAACTTGCTGATTTATCATTCTTACCAGAGAGGAACCACTTTAAAAAGGCTGCAGTGATTTGTTGTTGTCATGTATAAGCTGAAGTTCACAATGAGAAGGATTGCAATCCACAAGATAACTCTCCATTTAGCCCTTTAGCTTCTATTAATTATGATTTTCTTTTTGTCCTGGATGTTGTTTATACTCATTCCCTTCATGTGACCTCACAGCACACATACTGCATAATTGGAACATAGGAGTGAAAGTGCGTGAAACAAGTCGGTGGTGGCTGGTCATCTTCATTTTTCTTTCCTTTCCACTGCAAAGGATTACCCTATTCTCAGCACTTCCCATTGATGGAATAACCATGGCTGAGATCTTGCCAAATGGGGGGATGGAGTCACAGCTTTAGGATGTGTTCTTTTGGTTTGTCCTTCTTTACTACTTATTTGGCAAAGTACTTTCTTTTCTGCTTGTTGGGATGGTTCTGTGGTTGAAAGGCCAAGTATTCTGCTTGTTATGCTAAAACATCAAATAAGACTCTCTAGCTAAGGTGAGAGTGTGGTGCTGGGAAAGCACAGCAGGTCAGGCAGCATCTGAGGAGCAGAAGAATCGACATTTCAGGCATAAGCCCTTTATCGTGATGAAGGACTTATGCCCAAAACGTCGATTCTATTGCTCCTCGGATGCTGCCTGACCTGCTGTGCTTTTCCAGTGCCACACTCTTGACTCTGATCTCCAGCACCTGCAGTCCTCACTTTCTCCTCTCTAGCTAAGGTATCAAGCATGATATAATCGTCACACTCTCTCCTCTGAGGCTGAAGGTTATGAGTGCCAAGGCTGAATCAGCAGGGAACACTGGACTCTCAAAGCTGCTGTCTTTCAGATGAAACTTTAAAATGAGGATCTGTCTGTCATCTTGGATATGCACATAATATCACACAACAAGAAGAGCAGGCAACATCTCCCTTGTTTCAATGTCCCAAATTCATCCATCAACTAGCAGCACAAAAGAGATTACCTTTCATTATCATGTGGACTGTTAATGGTAGCTTACTGTGCTCAAATTAGCTCCTCCATGTTAACAATGGCTACACTACAAGACCACGTCACAGTCTGTAAGTGTTTTTGGGATGTCTTGAAGTTGTGCAAGATACATAAATGCAAATCTTTCCTTTAGTTAATAACCAGGAGCTTTGCAAGCATGACTCTCTTCACAAATGTTCCTGTGAACTGCAACTTTAAAGTCACAAATAGGACAGCTTAGTTTTTTGGAGGGACTGAGAGTCATAATTAGCCACCTGCCCATGTATGTTTAAAGTGGACAACACCCCTTTCTGTCCCCAACACTGTGTGATTGTGACGTTAGCTGGTGTGCCTTCAGGATCACTGTCTGTTAGGAAACATTGCTGCTAAACTGTTCATACTGTCAGGGGTCCTGGTAGTACTGTTTTCAGACATCAGTTGTTATGGAAGGATGACTGTCTCTTAAAGGGAAGCTGCACCAAAATACTGCTGTAGGTTGTAGCAAACAGAATTTTGTGACAGACAGAGGGATCTTTGTTGATGTACACCAATGGTTGAATGTTACTGGTGCGGGACAGTAGGAGGATCCCATATGTCCATGAGAATCTAGGAAACCTTTAAGGGCCAGGCTGAAAAGGCAGCATTCCATGGAATGTCAACCGCTGGAGTTTGTTCCTGGCAACAGGATCACAGGGGTCTAATTACTTAACTTGAGTGGTCAAAGTCACCAAATGCACCACCATATGACATCTCCCACCTAACAGAGTGCAGACCTTTCATGTTGCTCAATGCACCGACTACAACTCTCATCACAAGACTTCCTGGCACTCAGGACACATGCCTGACACCCAGATGCTCAACTCCCCTTCACATACCTTCCCAACAGTGCCAGCCCCACACCCACCTCTTGCTTCCTTCATATACCTCCAACTATTGAGCTATGACAGGCACACATCTTAACAAATCCTTCTCTGCAGCACCAAATGTAGATGCTCAGAACAAATCTGCATTCATGTTCAGATAGTTTTATTTTCAAAATAAACAGAGTTTTTTTTAAATAAAGCAAGTCCGACCATTTGTGATAATAACAACATAAGCTGAAATTATTTTATAAAGTGAAATACTCCATGTGCTAGCAAGTTAATCAGCTATTGAAGAGAGGATAATTGAGCTAATGTCCTCAACTTTCAACTTAGGAGCCTTTTTAGACATGACAGGTGGCATCCATTCCCTTTTCCAGCACTGTTTATTGACATAGGGTAAAGGCATATGCAATGTACCTGTCCTTGCTAGCTCCATTATAAGGGATGATTTTTGAAGAGTTTGACTTACTCTATAAGAATATGTAGTGCATGATCTCTCAGTCCTGAATGAACAGGCTTTGTAACACACACATATAAATCTGTTTCGGTAGCCAGTTCTGCATTGTAAGTGAGAAGTGTTTTCATTGCATTGATTGGTATCGGGCTTTGTACTATTAAGATAAGTCAATGATTACAATCACCAGCATTGTGTAAATGTTAAGACACATTGGGAAAAATGTTCATATACATTCAGTACTGAAGAAAAAATAGCTTCTGAGTCTTATCATCTGAAGTGATTTAAATAATCAGTCCTGTAAAAGTGTTTTTCACTTCGAAGAAAAAAGAAAACAGGTGGATTACTTTGATTATTGGACCACTTGCTATATAATTTAAAAAAGAAAACTTAGTTATGTGTGCTTTTTGCAATTTCAGTGAGGTTCATTGTTTAGAAGTTCAAGGGTGATTATTACAATTGAGCATATTATGAATACTTGTCTGATTTTCAGAAGTTAATAAATCACTTACCATAGGAGGAAGCTGATTCAATGGTTTGTCTCACACTTCCAGGAGATTATTAAATGATTGGCTGTTTCTGAAAAGATTATTACAGTTTTAAATAAACCTGTTGGACAATAACCCAGTGTTTTGTGATTTTTGACTTTGTCCACCCCATTCCAACACTAGCACCTACACATCAAAAATATTTCTTATTTTTACAATCGCTATTGAAATAATTTAATTGCTTAACTGGCTATTTTACAGGACAGATTATTTCTCCTGTTTGAATGAGAGCACTATTAGATTGTTAAAAATGTATATTTTTAATATTCATTTCAAAGACATCCCTGAGGTCTGTCCATGACATATTTTGGGTAAGTGGCAATGGAGACATAGGGATTATGGGAGGGCATGGAGTGTATGAGGATATAGAGGGAAATGAAGGGCATGAGAAGGGAAGTGAGACTTTTTTTTTCTTTCATGGATTTGGACATTATTAACAAGATCCAGCATTTGGTTGCCCATCCCTATTTACCCTTGAACTGAATCGCATGCTGGGCCATTTAAGAAACAAATAAACTGCAGATGTTGGAATCCAAAGTTGACAGGCAGGAGGCAGGAAGAACACAGCAAGTCAGGCAGCATCAGGAGGTGGAGAAGTTGACATTTCTCAGAACTTGGGATGGGTGTGGAGGGAGCAGCAGATCAAGGGGGAGGTGAAGTGGGGATAGATGAAGACACATAGAGGTTCCCATCTGGTTGGCCAATGGGAGGAATGAATCCAATTGGTGGCGGGAGGAGTGGAAGGGATGGGAAGAGGCTGGGAAGGAAGTCGAGAGATGGGGAGGGAGCTTATTTGAAATTGGAGAACTCAATGTTGAGTCCTCTGGGCTCGTGGGGTGCACAGGCAGATGTTAAGCATCACACATAACTAGACTAATTAAGGATAGTAGATTCCCTTGCTGAAAGCATGTAATTAAACAGACCTCTTTACGACTAATAAGGTTATACTCATATTCACTGTTACTGAGACAAGCTTCCATTCCAAGTTTTATTAATTGAATTTAAATTCCACCAGTCACCATAGTGGTATTTGAACCCGTGTGCCAAGGGTATTGGCCTGTGCCTTCTTGATTACCATCACTAGGTCAGTATGAGGTGGCATGGAGGGTCTGAGGAAGCAGCAAGCAACCTTGGGGATTATAGATGAGTTGGGGGAGTGGGGGTTAAGGGTTTGGCAGACTGATATTCATCCCTAAAGCTGAGTTGATGTGGCAGTAATCGGAGGTGGATGTTTTATCCTGTTGACTTGTTGACCTGTTATCCTGCCCAAACCCACCCTGCCTCCACTTGCCTGGAATGAAACCATGCGAGTGGGAACTTTTTAAAAAAGAGACATATCTATCAGCTAATAACATTCCCCAATTTGACTTTACTGCTTCCTGTAGTAAAGTTTGGCTTAATGGTTCAGGTCATGAACTTCTTCAGAACTAAATGGTTAAAGTACAATTTTGCTGCTAAATTCTTTTATTCAGTGCCACCTTGAGTTGTTATCTGCAGGCTTGTAACATTATCTGTCATTGGCAAGCAAACACATCACTTTATATTAAATTTATGTATACAGCATTTGATTTGGAGGATGTGACTCAGTTACCAAAACATATGTTTGATGAAATATAATTCTGCCTTATTTACACAAGAATTTTGATTATGCTTAGAAAATATTGAGCTCGTGAAGGTTCATTAGGATTTTTAAGCACGAATTTGGAATGTGTTCAAATCTGGACTGGGAGCTTTAGTCTTGTTGAATAATCTGGACTAAACAATAGCCTGCGATCTGTTCCATTAATACTCATGGATGGTTTCTTTATGTTCATCATGTTTTGAATTACATTTTGCACATTTGTGGACATCAATTACTGTGTGAGTGTATGTGTGAATATTTGTCTGTATCTGTGTGGGTGTATGTATGTGAGTGTGTGTGTTAGTTGGAAATCTCAACCAGGAAGCTGTTATACCAATATTTAAGGTAGAAGATAGAACATGTTCACCGAACGATAGACCAGTCAGCTTAGTCAGATTGTGGGAAAGATAATAGAATGGCTTCACCTGGAGGCTCACTGACGTTATCTAGGATGGTGATGAAACTTCTGAAAACGAATCTTCTAGCTCAGCGAGCAAACTTACATCCAAGATAATACAATCTCTGTTGAAAGAAAACAAGTATCATCTAGAAAACCAATAATATATAAATGAATAAATCTGTAAGTAAGCTCGCTGAGCTTGAAGGTTTGTTTTCAGATGTTTCATCACCAAGGTAACATCATCAGTGAGAATCTCTGGTGATGCACTGGTGCTATGTCCCACCTCTCTCTCAATAAATGCATTGACTTATATCCTATCTACCTTCCCTTGAAACAAATAACCGGAAATGACATCACCCATCACCAGCACTTCACCAGAGACTCTCACTGAGAATGTTACCTAGTATGGTGACAAAACATCTGAAAACAAACCTTCAAGTTCAGTGAGCTAACTTATAGATTTATCATCAACCTGAGCTACAAGTCATTCTCAAAAATTGCTAATATAAGTAAATAGTCAGCTTGGATTTTAAAATGGAGAATCTCACTTACTCAACATCATTGATTAGTTTGAAGAGGTAACAAATAGAATTGTCAAGAGTATTTCAGTAAATAAAATGTGTCTAGCTTTCACAAGGGCCTTTCACAAGTTTAGGATACCATATAATGCACCAAGGAGTAAGGTCAAAGCATGTGGAGTCATGGACAAAACGCAATATGAATAACTAGATCTCTTCAAAAGAGGGCAGGTAGGGTAAAGACTCGGAGCAGTGCTGGGACTATGGTTGCTCTCAATTTACATTCATGATTTACACTTCCAAATCAAATACACAAGTCTTTAAATTTGCAGATGATATTTGGATGGAGGGACTAAATATATCTGCGGAGTTTCCACACTGTAGGGATTTTATGTTTCTCTAACTCCAAAGACCACACATGTTTCAAGAAAGGTTTTTTAAAAACTTGCCTATTGGCATATAATTGACCTTAAACAGTGATAAATGTAAGATATTACATTTTGGTAAGAAGAGTATGGATGGTATGTACTATTTGGATAATAAGATTCTGAATGAGGCAGAGGAGATGTCATATACATGAACTTTAGGAAGTCATTTGATAAGGTTCCCCATGATAAACTAATGGAGAAAGTGAAGTCACATGATGTGCAGGGTGTTCTAGCTCGGTGGATAAAGAACTGGTTGAGCATTAGGAGACAGAGAGTAGTAGTTGAAGGGAGTTTCTCTAAATGGAGAAAGGTGATCAGAGGTGTTCCACAGGGATCAGTGCTGGGCCTATTGTTGTTTGTGACAGACATAAATGATCTGGAAGAGGGCACTGCTGGTATGAACAGCAAGTTTGCAGATGACATGAAGATTGGTGGAGTTGCAGAAAGCATAGGGGACTGTCAGAGAATACAGGAGAATATAGATAGACTGGAGAGTTGGACAGAGAAGTGGCAGATGGAGTTCAATTCAGGAAAATGTGAGGTGATGCATTTTGGGAAATCTAATTCCACAGCGAATTATACAGTAAACAGAAGAGTCTTGGGAAAAGTTGATCAGCAGAAAGATCTGGGAGTTCAGGTCCATTGTACCCTGAAGGTTGCTGCACAAGTGGATAGAGTGGTGAAGAAGGCATATAGTATGCTTGCCTTCATTGGATGGGGCATTGAGCTGGCAGGTCATATTAAAATTGTACAAGACAATGGTTGGGTTGCATTTAGATTACTGTGTACAGTTCTGGTCACCACATTACCAAAAGAATGTGGACGCTTTGGAGAGGATGCAGAGAAGGTTTACGAGGATGTTGCCTGGTTTGGAAGGTGCTAGCTATGAAGAGAGGTTGAGTAGGCTAACATTGTTTTAATTAGAAAAAAGGAGACTGAGGGGGAACCTGATTGAGGTCTACAAAATCATGAAGGGAAGTTTTTTTTCCCCAGGGTGAAGGATTCAATAATGAGAGGTCACACTTTCAAGGTGAGAGGTGAAAGGTTTAAGGGGGATACACGCAGCAAGTACTTTACACAGAGGGTGGTAGATGCCTGGAATACATTGGCAACAGAGGTAGTAGAGGCAGGTACAGTAGATTCATTTAAGATGCGTCTGGACAGATGCATGAGTAGATGGGGAGCAAAGGGATACAGATGCTTAGGAATTGGGCAATAGGTTAGACAGTGGATTTGGATCGGTTTAGGCTTGGAGTCCTGTTCCTGGGCTGTAAATTTTCTTTGTTCTTTGTAGGAACAAAGGGATCATTGGTGAGCATAAACGTACACACCACTAAAATTAATATTAATGAACAAGCAAAATAAGCACTCTGGCTTGGTTCGAGAGGGCTAAGATTGAAATATCGTTCTGTTAAATTTGCATTGAAACTTTGTCAAACTCCAGTTGGAGTATTATACAGAGTTCTGGTTATCATATTGTCAATTTATCTTTTATACTGTCCTTGTTTCTAGTGTTGGGTCAGGAACTTGCCCTGTGTTGGTCAATGCTTATGAGCAGAATAGTATAGGGTTTGTCTTTGCCTTCTGCAGAACAGTAGACCAGAAGTATCTCCCTCTTATTGCCTGCCCACCCCTTTGGCCACATTACCAAATAAGTCTTCCATGACCAACAATTTCTGGTGATGGACCCAAAACCAGAAGCTTCTAGGCCAGAGGTTGCTGCTCCGCAAAGTTTCCCTACACTTGGTATATTATCGAAAGGATATAAATGTCCTGGAGAAGGTTTACAGGGATGGTATGAAAACTTTGAGGTTATATCAAATAAAAAGGAGAAAATAGGCTGGGTCCGTTTTCTTTTGAAAGAGGAGCCACCAAGTAAACAAATAAGAAATCAGTAGAAATATTTTTACCGAGAAGATGGTGAGAATGTGGAACTTGCTACCTTAGAGAATAATTAAGACACAAAGTATAGACACATTGAAGAAGAAGCATAAGCAGGAAGAAACTGAGTTACATAGAAAAGGTTGAGAGGAGGCCTGAATGGACTATAAATGCTGGCACAACAAGTTGCTTGGACTGAATAGCCTGTTTCTATGTTACATGTTACATGTAATTTTAAGTAAAATCACCTCCTAAACTTCTTACTCTAGGGAAAACAGCTCTATCATTCTCAACCTTTGCTCAAAACTGAAATCCCACATGCGTGGTAATATCCTGGAATGCCACCATTATATAATTTCTAAGGCCTTTACAGTTTTCTTGGATGTGGTCCGATGGAGATCTACAATTATCCCCATCCCTCATCACATTTCACATCATCTTCAAATTTTATAATGCAGCTTCCTTTAGTTTTTAAAAACATCTTCTTGGAACATAGGCTATATTGGCTGAGCCAGCGTTTATTGCCCATTCCTTGAAAAGGCAGTGGTGAGCTGCTCTTGAACCACTGCAGTCCCTGTACTGTAGCTAGACACACAATGTTATTAGGGAGAGGGATCTAGCATTTTGACTGGTGATGCCTGGTGATGTATTTGCAAGAGTGATGAAAGATGTAAAATTTATATGTATATTAACGTCATTTGTTTTAGAGTTTGGTTCAACTACTGGCATATGGTTGCTAACCTTTTTTATGGGAAGGTGTTTAATAATTAACTAGTTCAGTCTTTTTGGACCAATATTTTAAGCTAGTTTGTGTCAGAGAACAGTTAACCAGAAGTGTTATCTTCAGAGTGCCTGGAGTGTACTTTTGAAAACTAATTTGTGTTGGGGGTTTTATGACAGGAGAAGGAAAAAAGGTAAGGCACCAGATTATCAGAAGGTAGGATGAACAAGTGTTTTAAAAAACAATTTAGTTAAGGAGCTTCTGAATTTAATTCAAATGACACCTGACTGGAGTTTGATGTAAGATGTTTCTCCTAAAGAAAGGGGTTCATTCAGATCATTTACGGGACTGTTAAGGTGCAGTATATGGGTTTCAGTTTGTGAAAACTTTCAGACTGGTGTGTTTGGTTAGAAACCTGCACACCTACCGTGTGGAAGCAGCCCATTTGGCCCATCGAGTCCACACCAACCCTTTGAAGTGCATCCTACCCAGACCCACTTTATCTCTGTAACCCGGCATTTTCCATGGCCAATCCACCTAACCTGCATATCTTTGGACTTTGGGAGGAAAGCAGAGGACCCGGAGGAAACCCGCATATGGGGAGAATGTGCAAGCTCCCCACAAATGGTCGCCCAATAGTGGAATTAAACCTGGGTACCTAGCACTGTGAGACACTGTGCTAACCACTGAGCCACCACGCTACCCAATTGGTTATTCAAGACTGGGAAAGTCTAAGATCTCAGTTGTATAAGAGTAAAGTTTTCCCAACTCACAGGACTCTGAAAAGGAGTAGTTAAGTCAACATACAAAATTGCCAGGAAAGGAAAATGTCTCTGGATTTTAGTTAACTATAACGTAATGGTATTAGGATGTTGACTGGATTTTATTTTGTTGGTTGTTTGAAATTATTTAACTTGTGGTGTATGTAGGTATTTTGGATTATTTTGTTTGTTTTTCTGTCTTTTGCATAATAAACATCCATTTCATTGTTATATCCAAATCTGGAGCCTATTGTTTTAGTGAAAGACTGCCACATTAAATTAGCAAAAGGAACAAACCATGACTTATCAAGCAATATTCCTTCTGAGATCTGACTTGTCCAGCAGTAGTATAGTGATGATGGTCAGTGGCTTGGAAGAGATCCTGCAGGTGGTGGTGTTCCCTTATATTTAATGCCCTTGTCCTTCTAGATCATAGTTGTTATGGGTTTGGAAGATACTATCTAAGAAGCCTTGGTGAATATATGCAGTGCACCTTGTAGGTGGTACACACTGCTGCTACTGAGTGTTGGTGATAGAGGGAATGAATATTTGTGGATGTGGTGCAAACAAGCTGGCTGCATTGTCTTAATAAGTCTCTTGTGTGGCATTTTGTCAAATGTGTTTCAAATGTCCTTATGCACAACAACTATTGCACTATCTTGATTGACCTTCTCTGTTACCTGATCAAAGGATTTGAATAACTTAAATAGGTATGACTTGCCTTCAACAAATCCATGCTGGCTCTCCTTGATTTTCTAATTGGAAATTTATTTTATGTCAGGCTTGCACCGATATTAACCTCATGGCCTGTAGTTCCCTCGTTAATCTTTTTTGCGTTGAAAAGTGGATTAACATTAACAGGATTCAAGAGGGTTATAAAGCCCTCCAGACAACTTTGAGAGATCAACAGGAGCTGTGCAGCTCAATACTGGTGTTGTAGCCCTGAAAAATTAGGATGAAGTGCTGAAAGAAGTTCAATGACTTAACGTGCAAAGTGATGTTTGGGGATTCCTCCTGAGATGTGATATCCCATACTTCATCTTCATAGCCTCATCTCACCTCAGCCTCACATAATTAGCACATCTTCAAGCTTCACACCCACATTTCACAGCTTGCAGACGTTGCCAACTATTCCGCTATGATTGATGCACCTCACATACTGCGCCACACTCTCACGTGTTGCGCCACACTCAAACATATTCCTTTTGTTTGCAGAATGTGGTGCAAAACCAGAGGCTATAGCTTTCCAGTGGGCAACAGGCAGGGCTGAAGGAGCTAACCCCGAAGAAGGAGACAGTGCAGGTTAAATTGCAGTGATCTTGACTATGGCGATAGTCAGCAATTGTGCTAAAACCTCAAAGATGAGAGCACTTAATACTTGTTCTCTTTCTTGAATTATCCATATCTCACAATTTCTTTGCTACAAGCTGTAGATGGCACAATCATGCTTCTCTTGCTCCCCTGATCTCCCCACACCATAAATGTTCCCTTTTCCTTTCAAATAGCCAAGTGGGCGGCACAGTGGCACAGTGGTTAGCACTGCTGCCTCACGGCGCCAGAGACCTGGGTTCAATTCCTGCCTCAGGTGACTGTCTGTGTGGAGTTTGCAAATTCTCCCCATGTTTGCATGGGTTTCCTCCGGGTGCTCCGGTTTCCTCCCACAGTCCAAAAATGTGCAAGTCAGGTGAATTGGCCATGCTAAATTGTCCGTAGTGTTAGGTGCAGGGGTAAATGTAGGAGAATGGGTCTGGGTGGGTTGCGCTTCGGTGGGTCGGTGTGGACTTGTTGGGCTGAAGGGCCTGTTTTCACACTGTAAGTAATCTAATCTAATCTAAACTTTGACAGGGTTTAGTGCAGGAGCAATAAGAAATCAAGGAATAAGAACATTAAATGGTGAAAAACACTCATCAAGTCAGGCAGTATCAATGGAGACAATCAGAATTAATACTTCAGGTCAATGATCTTTCATCAGAACTGAAGAAGGACAGAAGTGATAGCGATTTTTGAAGTGAAGGAGATGAGGGAGCAGGAAAACAAAGAGGAAGGTCTGTGAAAAGATGGACACCGGGGAGATTAAATGAAAAAAGATTACATCATGCAACAGCAATAGAGTGGTCAGAGATATAATGAATAAACAAATGTTGTGTCCAAATGAGGTGTGAATTGTTACATGAAAACATTTTAAAGAATCGTAAAGTGAAAGAGAAATAAAAATCAAGACCAAGTCAGAAAAAAAGCAAAAGCAATAAAAGAAACCCATGGAAGGAGACAGAGATAGAAGTTATGATCTAAACATGTTGAGCACAGTGTTGTAGCCGGAGGACTGTAGGTTGCTGAGTGGTTTGCTGAGTAAAGAACTGTACTTTTCAGTTAGGTTGTGTTCTCAATTTTGTTTTGAGTTTCACTGGAATACGGTAACAGGCCACGGACAGAAAGATCAGCATAGGAGCAAGATGGAGAATTAAAAGGACCAGTAACTGGAAGGTTGGGGTGATGAGCAGAGGTGTTCTGCTAAGCAGTTGCCCAGTCTGTATTTGGTGCCTTCGATGTATACTCATATCATGAACAGCTGTGAGGCAGCAGGGAGACTCTGCAAGGATGCCAGATAGCATTGAGCACTTGTTTAGTGAAATGGAATTGTATAATATACCAACTGATTTAATCATCTACCTCCTCCTCTGATTGGAGCTTAATTCAAAGCAAATAAATTCTATCATCAGACCATTTAATATCTTATTTCTGTTTAGGACTGCAGTATTATACTTAATCAGGACTACAATGGCCCCTCAATTCTTTCTTTTCCTATGATTCATGAATAATTGGTACCATGAATGTTAAGATCACATTACTGTCTTTGTTTGAGCATGTGTCTGTATATGCAGCAATGTCTAAACCTCATATGGAAACATGTACTTACAACTCATCAACTTCATTAGTTGTCGTTTGAATGATGCCCACACAATCCAATGCTACATTTATCACTTCTCCTAGTTTCCTCAATCAGTACTCGGAATTTTTAGGATGTTTCTAATTTTGTTCCATTCATATCTCTCTATCCACTGATCTAATCTCTGTTCCTTTCCATTATTTTCTAGTTTTCTTCCTCCATGCCCTAACAGCACCTTCCCTAACAGTAATACCTAACTGCTCAGTGAGAGTACTTTCTTGGCTTTGTTCCTCTTGACCCAAAACTTAAATAACATTCCAAAAATTTAAAACCATTCTTCCTCTAGTGACTTATTCACTTGCTGTACTTAGTTGAGAATATGGCACATGCATTTATTTTAATCCAGGGTCTTTGAAAATATGGGATACAGGATGGTGATGAAAAGTGAATGGTTGGGGTGGTGGGAAGGTGTGGTGTCTACGGTGTATGTGTTAGTTGTACATAATTGTTTTATGGCATAGCTTCCAGACCAAACAGGTTAAGATAGTTATACTTTATGATAACAGGTCATGTTCCAATATAAAGGCCTCCCTTCTGGTCACTTACTCTGTGTTGTGGAATCAGTGTAGTGTTCAGTTAGTTAGCTTTTGTGTCTGTAATATACAGCAATACCAATAAGCACAGAACCCAGATGATATGTGAGTCTGAGATATTGTAGCTCTGTGCACTTACTGCTGTAAACTGTCTGGTGCTTCCAATCGTGAGAGGGTCATCCAGCCTCTCTGGTCACAATCAAACTCACTTTTTTATGTTTGAAGCTCTGTACGTAACTTTATAAAACGATATGAATAATGTATTTGATGCACGTTTCAGATTCTGAATAATAAAACTATGTTTAATACATACAAAGAATTTCAATATGACATAACCAATGCTAAATGTTCTTATATGACTCATAATAAAACAGATTACTTCCCCTTGGACTTGACTTAACTGAATCCTCTGGGATCGCAGGTTGTTAATCTTCCAAAATTATCTAAGGTTTGGACAGGTGATGCAGGGAAACTCTCTGGCAGTGAGTTGAGTAATCTGCAGTCTACAGGGTATGCAACTTCCTTTGGTCCCAATTGCCTAGAGGGGGACAGAGAGAGAAACTGCTTGGATGTACCACCCTTGTAGAGTTGTGCACTCTGTGCTTCTTCCTTCCTTTCTCCACAGTTCAATCCTTTCGTTTCTGAGGCTGCCCCAGTTACATTGTTTTCTGACTGTTCTCATCAGATGCAAAGTCAAACCGGAACTGATTAGCCCACTCGACAGAAAACTTGGTTTGCATGCTTATCGTTTTTCCACTCCTTGTATTGCAGGTATTGCAAAACAATGGGAACTCCTGATCTTGAACGTTATGCAATGTGTCAATGGCCTTTCAATGGACTCTGTCCTGACCAGTGGATGCCATTGTCCCGTTCTCTAATGTGGAGTCAGAGATTAGGTGTTCAATGTCTTTGTGGAGTGTGTTTGGTTTTTGTTTAGAAATTTAAAGGCTTTGTCCTTTCTGGTTTTGGATCAACAACCTATTATTTTAAACAGGTCCTTTCTCATAAAATCATAGAGTCATAGAGTTATGGAGCACGGAAACAGTCCCTTTGCTTCAACCACTCCATGCTGAGTGCAATCCCATACTAAAGTACTCCCACCTGTCTGCTCCTGGCCCATATCCCTCCAAACCTTTCCTATTCATGTATCTATCCAAATGTCCTGTAACTATATCTGCATCCACCACTTTCTCTGGAAATTCATTCCACACACGAGCTACCCTCTGTGTAAAAAATTGCCCCTCATTTCTTTTTTAAATCTCTCTTCTCATCTTAAAAATGTGCCCCCTTATCTTGAACCCCTCACCCCCACCCTAGGGAAAAGACAGCCACCATTAACTCTATCTACACCTCTCATTATTTTATAAACGTCTATCAGGTCGTCTCTCAACCTCCTATGATCCAGTGAAGAAAGTCCCAGCCTACCCAGCCTTTCTTTTTAACTCAAACCTTCCATAATCTCCAACATCCTGGTAAATCTCTTCTGAATCTTCTACAGCTTGATAATATCCTTCCTATAACTGAGCAACCAGAACTGGATATAGTATTCCAGAAGAGGCCTCACCAATGTCCTGTACAACCTCCACATAATTTCCCAACTCATATACGCAAAGAACTGAGCAATAAAGGCAAGGGTGCCAGATGCCTTTTTAACCAGTCTGTATATGATACAAGCTTCAAAACTTTATGTACCTGCACCCATAGATCCCTCTGTTCCATTACACTACCCAGGGGTCGACCATGAATTGTATAAGGCCTATCCTTGTACGTTGTACAAAGGTGCAATGCCTCACAGCTATCCAGATTGAACTCCAGCTGCCATTTTTCAGCCCATTAACCTATTTGATCAAGATCCCTCTGTAATCTTAGAAAACCTTCTTCACTGTTTAGTATGCCACCACTTTTGGCGTTATTCGCAAACTTACTAAGTCTGAAAAGAAACCCTCCACTATTACTGTCTATCTCCTGCCATTAAGCCAATTATGTATCCAATTGGCATGCTCACCCTGAATCCCATGTGACATAACTTTACTAATTAGTTTACCAATGGAACCTTGTCAAAAGCCTGACTAAAATCCAAATAAACAACATCTACTGCACTACCATCATCAATCTTTTTGGTAACTCCCTAAAAAAACTCAATCAAGTTTGTGAAACATGATTTTCCTTGCACAAAATTATCCCTAATCAATATTTGCTCTCTAAATGTTCATAAGCTCTTTCCCAAAAGTTGAATATTCCCTGGCAAAAATTTTGGATTAAAATGATACCTTTCCAAAAGAAACTTCAAGACATCTATCTCAACAAGAGCCCAATTCTCTGTGGAATAACTTTAAAAAGCACAAAGTATATCATGCTGGCAGTGATTGTGGCAGTAAATGGGCCCTCAGAGCTAATTATGACAGCTAGTTTGCAGCAGGAAGTGCCAATACTGGCTGAAGAGATAATAGCAATGTGGCAGTTATGAAAAATCTTTTTTTCTTGAATGTCTTTAATTAATCTGCCCGAGTTCAGAGCTGGAGATAGAACTGCAATCAAAACTAAACGCTACAGTCCTGTATGAAGAAAAATGAGTGCCATACCTCTTTCTCACGTTAAGGGAAAAGAGCAGTTAGAAGTACTGAAAGAAACCATTATCTGAGAAAGCAATTTGGAACAAAATACAAAAATAAAACACCGAACCAGGAAGCTTTCGATATTATCAAGTCCTCACTCTGTTGATTCCACCAACTTCTTTTTCTCAAATAGTGCAAAAATAACAAAAGAACACGTCATATAGACACCACCCCAACAATCAACCAGTTCATACATGAATGTTGGCGCAAAACTGCAGAATGTGAGCTCACTGAAGCTCACTTAACTGCAAAGGTTAGGGATACTGTCATTGCCTTTACACAACAAATAATTCAGAAAAAATACTTCTGGGTAAACTTAAGCAACAAATAGATCACGTTGCTGCTGAATAGGATGCTGGTGAGGCCACACTTAGAGTACCGTGCAGTTTTCATCTCTTTCCTTGAGAAAGGATGTACTGGAACTGGAGGGGATGCAGAGGAGGTTCACTAGGTTGATTCCAGAGTTGAGAGGATTGGTTTATGATGAGACATTGAGTAAACTTGGATACACTCATTGGAATTTTGAAGAATGAGGAGAGATCTTACTGGAACATATAAAATTATAAAGAGATTAGAGAAAATAGAAGCAGAGAGGTTATATCCTCTGGCGGGTGAAACTAGAAATTAGCGGGCAAAACCTCAAAATAAGGGAGAACAGATTAAGGACTGAGTTGAGGAGGAACTTACTTACCTAAAGGTTGTGAATCTATGAAGTAGTTGAGGCTATCTAGTTGAATGTTTTTAAGGTAAAGATAGATAGATGTTTGAACAGTAAAGAAATTAAGGGTTATGGTGAGCAGGCGGGAAAGTGGAGCTGAGGCCACGAAAAGATCTTGTTGAATGATGGAGCAGGCTGGAGGGGCCAGATGGCCTACTTCTGGTCTTATTATTTGATATTTTCATGTTCTTAAATGATTAACACTCTGCTAGGAGAAGGATATAATTTCAAAACAGGCTAGCAACATCTGCAGGTATTTGATTTCGGAACAACCATTGCTGCCATCACCAGCTTCAGTGAAACAATCAAATCTCATTTGAAATGTAGCTTGTCTCATCCACCAAGATAGTGTCCAGCATTTCGTGAAACAAGCAAGCTGTTTTCTACAAGAGGACATTGGATTTCCTGTACCTTTTAGCACAACCCAGCCAGAGAAACACAAGTACCACACAGTGCTCCACAGGAATAGATGAAAGAAATCCAACCGAGGATCAGTGTCAAAGATTTTTCCAAAGTTCATGGCACTGAAGCATGTCAACAAAATCCAAAAGGTACCTGCAATGTTACAGCTCACAATCCCCAGTCAGACAGTATATACAGTGAACTTGCCACACCACATGGACGTCTTCAGAAAAGCTAAAGCCTTCATCTCCATCTAAGTAATATATCAATGGACATCATGCACTATCTGTCAAAATCAACAGTGATGCATGTGTAAATATCATTACATTGCACACATTATATGAGACATACTCATGAAACTGACACGTCATAGTGCAGTAGACATACAATAGGCTAAATGTTTACAGCGGGCCGACATCCCAACAATGAGATTATGCATCTTAAACGCCAATATGAATCCTTGGGATAGACACGTGAAACCTTTCACATCACTGAAACAGATGGAGCACCTATTATTGGTCTGTCAGTACGTATAGATCTACATGTTCTCGTGATCCATAAGATGATGTTGAGGAACCAGTGGACAAAGTTAAAAATTGCACAACACCAGCTTATAGCCCAACAGGTTTATTTGGAAGCACTAGCTTTTGGAGTGCTGCTCCTTCAGCAGGTAGCTGTGGAGCAGGACCATAAAACACAGAATTTACAGCAAAAGATTACAATGCCATGAAACTGAAATGATATATTGAACAAACCTGAATTGTTGTTAAGTCTTTCCTCTTTTCGAGTGGGTTGCAGGCTTCAGTTCATTAATATGTAAATCCCACAACTTCTTTTAAGTCGCCTTCTTGAGATAACTTAAGGTTTTCTGACAAAAGGTGACATCTCAGCTCAGACAACGCATAAAAGGTGTGAGGTCAGAGTCTGTCTGTATCGCAATCGTGAGTCAGATTGGTTCTATTTCCAAAGTGAAATTTACAAAATATTATGTGGATTGACTGCCTGCATTGACTATCTGCAGATTGTCATACGGAATGCTCTCCTTCATTGGCTGAGGTATAGAATACAAGAGTAGGGATATCATGATGAAACTGTATAAGATACTGGTGAGGCCAAAACTGGAGTATTGAGTGTAATTCTGGTCACCACATTAGTGGAAGGGAAATAGACTGCAGAGAACATTTGCTAGAATTTTGCCAGGTCTGGAGAAGTGTGGCTACAAGAGTGATTGGAGAGATTGGAGAGATTGGAGTTGTTTTCCTTGGAACAGAGAAGGCTGAGGGGTGACATGATAGAGGTATATAGAATTGTGGGGATTGAGATAGAGTAGACAAAGATTAACCTGTTTCATTAGGTAGAGAGTTTAAAAATCAGGGGTCATAGATTCATGCTCAGTGGCAGGAGGATTAAAGGAGATATGAGGAAAAGCGTTTGTCTGCAGAGGGTGGTGGGTGTCTGGAATTCGCTGTCTGAGTTGGTGGCAGTGGAGACAGAGACCTAAACTGTTTAATAAAGTATTTGGATCTCCATCTCAAGTACTGTAAACTGCAGGAAGATGGGATTAGAAAGGGCATCTGGGTGTCTTTGTGTCAGCATGACAAGATGGGCTGAATGGCCCATTTCAGTGCTATAATATTTCTATGGTTCTAACTAGACATGAACAGGAGTCATATCTCTGTCAGCTCATATCAGTAGCATTTATTTTCAACAGTGAAACTGTCAGATCAACATGAGCCAAATCAATTTCCTTGGATCAACCTACTCATAAATCTGCATTTGAGCCAGAAATAGAAGTTTCACATACAATACCTGTACTACAAGACAAAGCTGACTTTAAAAAGGTGTCTGGTTGCTGTAAGATTCTATCCCCATGTGATCCGAGTTTTGCGAACTTCAAGACCTTCCCTACAAAAATACATAATTTAGCAGGAAGATCACCGGGATGTAATACTGGCATTCTATTAGTAAGGACATGGATCAACGAGGCCTGTGAAATATGCCAACTCCATCAAGTTTAACAAGTGAGAGAACCTGTCCTTCCAAATGAAAACTCCTTTCGAGCTGTGGGGCAAGATTGAGGCTGATGTTTTCCATGTCCACAGACACTATTACATTCTGTGACTGATTATTATATAAAGTTCTCCTTTCTATGACAAAGATACCACCAGTACAATGGTTGTCAACACATTGATCACAAAATTTACTATATTTCACATGCTTCAACAAATTGCATTGAACAACAGTCTTCAGTAATGCATTAATAAGTAGCACGGTGGCTCAGTAATTAACACTGCTCCCTCAAAGTGCCGGGGATCCAGGTTCAATTCCACCCTTGGCTGATTGTCTGTGTGGAGTTTTCATATTCCCTCAGTGTCTGCATGGGTGTTTTCTGGGTGCTCTGGGTTCTTCTCATAGTCCAAAGATTCCCGCGCTGGATTGGCCATGCATAATTGCCCATACTGGATGTGGAGCCTAGGTGAGTTAGCCATGGGAAACATGGGGTGACAGGAGGATGTAAGTTTGGGAGGGATGCTCTTTGAGCAGAGGATGGTGAGTGTCTGGAATTTGATGCGGACTCGATGGGCCGAATGGCCTACTTCCATACTATGGATTTGATGATTCTATAATGCAGCCTTCCTAGCCATGTGCAAGTATTCAATATATTACCTACTTTCTTCACTCCTTTCAGTTGAACAGCCTTTCAGAATGAACAATTGATACCATGAAATGCATGTTAATTAAATGTAAAGCAGTCTGCCAGGATTTTCTGAAAGCTGGGTTAAATCTACTCAAGATATTATACCAACGACAAGTACGTAACGATGACAATTTATACAAATCTACCTGCAATGACAGACTGACTGAAGTCAAATTGTGATACTTGTGAAAATATTGTAAAGACTAGATCCGGTCATGTTGTATGTCTGCCAAGGTGTTAGCTTAATTTATGCAGACACTATATCAACATGGATCTCTGCACTTTCTTATTGGGAAAAAAGTTCCCATTCTTTAAAGAGAATGGGGGTGGATGGTGTATTATGATATAGATTCCAGATCAGTCAGACATGTACCTTTAAGACACTCATATTGCATTTGTCATGTTCCATTATGAAGGTATCTGTCTCATCTTCAAAACCTCTCCCTGTATCTTGGAGTTAGTATTGTGTCTTCAGTCAGTCAGCTATGTCTATGTAACATGCAGCAACATCAGTCTTCACAAAACTCAGAATATTTGTGTCAGTCTGTGATATTGTAGCCATGTAAATAGTTAGTGTTTTTAATAAACATCAGGGCATCTTTCTTAATAAGAAGCTGACTCTGTATGGTATATGTTATCTGCCGAACATATAGAAAACCAGAAAGCACGTTAGTAATTTGTTCATTGTCTTTTCGCGTCAGTTTTTCTACTGTCTTATAATTGTTGGTTTATGATGATTAAGATTCAGAACTCTCATTCTTGAACAGCATTTGATACTGTAGCTTATACTTTTCATGACATTCCACCTTTGTAACTGCATTTGAGTTATTGTTGTTTGAATAAATGCTGTGGCCAATTTTCACGCAATAAATTTCAAAATTAGCTGAAAGGTAATTTACTTGTGTTTGTTGTCATGTTGCAAGTTCTAAGCATGACCAGGGGAATCAAATGCATGTAGTTAATGAGGACTGTTGGATCTTTCATATGTATCTGAACGTCTTACCAGAAGCATGATTAGACAGTAAAAAGTAAGGATTATTTGTGTGGTATTACTGGTTGAGTACCCACCACAGGCTGGTAATTTACTTCAGATTTATCCCTGACCTCACAAACACTCTATTATTAGTGTGATCAGTTTTTCGTTTATCAATCACCCACATTGACAATGTTGAGAATTCGAGGCTATTGTATGAAAAGTCAATGCTTTACCTACTGCATTGTGGGATTGCTTATATTCAGATTAAGTGCTTAACTCCAACCTTGAATCACAACCTTCCAACTCAGGCTAGAATGAACGCATGTGACTATCAGTATTAATATTTTGAATGCGTTTCTGTTTGTGACGATAAATACAAACTTGGAAGGTCGGTTCATGGGATGGATTTTCTCATTGACAGTCAAAGTGTTATCGAGTGGGATTCATAGTGCACATTCTACCATGACTCATGGTGACTTTTCTCACACAACCCTCTCTTTTCTTTGTGTCATCAGTTAAGCAACTGGGACAAAGGGGGCCTTTCTTAGGGAATCAGATGACTGGAGAAGTGCAAATGCTTGCACAGCTGGAATATCCCTGAGTGCATGCTGCTGGCACCAAAATAAACCCTCCAACCATAACAAGGACAGAACGCCCCTGGTGCTCACCTTCCACCCTACCAACTTTCGCATAAACCAAATTATCCGCCGACATTTCCGTCACCTCCAAAAAGGACCCCACCACCAGGAATATATTTCCCTCCCCACCCCTTACTGCCTTCCGCAAAGACCGTTCCCTCTGTGACTACCTGGTCAGGTCCACGCCCCCCTACAACCCACCCTCCCATCCTGACAATTTCCCCTGCCACCGCAGGAACTGCAAAACCTGCGCCCACACCTCCTCCCTCACCTCCATCCAAGGCCCTAAAGGAGCCTTCCACATCCATCAAAGTTTTACCTGCACATCCACTAATATCATTTATTGCATCCGTTGCTCCCGAAGCGGTCTCCTCCACATTGGGGAGACTGGACACCTCTTAGCAGAGCGCTTTAGGGAACATCTCCG
>NC_057729.1:10837822-10926101 GCF_004010195.1 Chiloscyllium plagiosum
CCAAAATCTGGTTTCCAGCATCTGCAGTCATTGTTTTTACCAAAATAAAAGCCCAGCTTTGCACCACTTCAGGACATGCCCCTCACCACATGGTGCTTGATGGTTATTGGTGAGGTAATGGCCCAGGGGAAAGGAAAGCTCAATCCCCACTCCGTAGACAGGGATGTGCACATCTTGGTGGATGGGGTACTGGGACGGAAGGCAGTGCCGTTTCTTGCAGACTGCCACAGGCACCCGAGCCACCAAACCAAGCCAACCTGGACCCCAGTTGCAGTTGAGATCAGTCCTGTATCCTGGGTGAAGTGGGATGTCCAGCAGTGCTGGAAGAATGTCAATGATTTCCTGCTCTCTGCAATGTGGGGTGCTACCATTTTCCTTTTGCGACCTCACCCTTACAAAATCGCACCACTCACTCTGCCAGTGCATGAGCCTGTCACCAAAGCTCGTAAACTACCACTGTCGTTATTGCATGTAGCATGTCCACCCGACAGTGCTCATCCCTTCCAAACTATTAATCCTTTCAGACCTTTGTACTTCCCACTCACTCATTGGAGACGGAACACCACCCCTCCTGCTCCTGAATCACCATTGTGTTCTCTTCTACCCACTTCCAACACACTTAATCCTCCCTTTGAATCATTGCAGGAATAAAATTGGTGCACCCCTGGATTGATGCCTCTACTGCATTCCCCCACCTCCACCCCCACCCTCATCCCCAGCCCCAGCCCTACCTAGGACTGGTAGGACTAAATGCCTGAGTAATCTTGGCCAATGCCCTGGATCTGACTAAGGACTGCGCTCCCCTATCACTTTCAGACTGGCCATTTGATGGAAGCACATGCAATGTGATAGTTGTTAGGACAAGTTGCCAGTGTGACGTTGATGTGGCATGGTGTGGCATATCTACATGTCTACCTCGTGACTGCTCAGTGCTTTCCCACTGTAACAGGTTGCCTGCCTGTCCATCTTCACTAAACAACAACAGGAGACATGCAGATTGGCAGCACAAATTGAGCACTAAAGACCCTGTGCACTAAAAAAACAATGGGAAGTATACAGAGGCTGACAGCTTGTAAGTCAGTGCTGAAGTTATTGAGTGTATGTTAACAAAGCAATGTGAAATCTATGGAGACTACCTCTAAGTAGGCACAAAGTAAGTGAGTGCTAAGAAAGCAAGAGCCATAAGTTGCATCCTGTGCATGAGGTGAGTGTATGCAAAGCAACAATGCAACCTTGCAATTTGTAGCTGTTCCTGAGCGTGAAGTGTTGAGTGAGGTGTTGAGAGGCTGAATTGTTCGGAGGGTGTGTATGATGATGAGGTGAGGCTGGTGGTTTGCATGAATGAAGGGTGAACAAGGGTATGTCTGTAGAGCTTACAGGGAGGTGCTGGTGATGAAACGGTTGATGATCAGACCAAGCAATTGGTGAGCTGCAGTCAGGTACTCCCACTGATTTATGAGTCATTAATTTGCACGTCTCTTTTGGGGAAGAAGAGGAGAATTGGAAGTGGCATTTAAGTAAAGCAAGTTGCCGATTTAATAACATTAAAATGCATGAAAATAAGGTAGTTGGAACTACATAGTGTTATTTAGAATTTGCAATTTAATTAAGACTTGGGATTTTGAACATTTAATTTTCTCTATGTTTTCCCAACTTGGTATTGCTCACATTTACACTAATGAGAGAGAAAATCTATCCATAATGTACAAAACCTGTAGGAGTGAGCCAGGAGACAAAACATTTCATCCCTGCTTACTGGTGTGATGAGTCTGATGGCTTAAGGAATAATTGGAAAAACAGCATATTGTCAGTTTTGTGTTTTCTACTGGAACACAAAGAAAGCCAATATCCTGTCTTTCTTACAGTGGTGTTGCGTGGACATGGATACATCATGGATGCCTTGCTGTAAGGGAGGTAAATGTGTGTCTGTGTCTGTCTCTGTCTGTCTTAAGGCTAGTCAGTTTCAGTATAAATACATTGCAGAGTATTTCTGGTGTGAAGTGTAATCAAATATTTAAAATTGCTTCCTCTATTCAGAGTGAATCAAGCCCAATATAGATTGGTGAACATTTTCCATGTTTCAATAGAAATCTAGTCCCTTTAGATTTACATTGTTTTCAAAAGATCACTGTTGATCTTTTTTTGTTGCATTTAACAATTGCATTTAATTATATGGTTGGTGACTAGGTAGTACCAGCAACTCACCAATACCATTGTAGTGATTTTCAGACATAGACTTAACAAAATGCATCTCAGGAATGTCTCTTTCAGGTAATTTTTGCATTTGATCTAACCTCTAAATTCCAGATGACCTGAAACAAATGAGTCAGCAAGCCACCTTATGGTAGTTATGTCTGGATTTTGAATTGACTTCAAATCACGAATAGATTAAGTTATTTGATCTGGAAGTTATTTTCATCAACTTGTAATGATATACAACATAGGAGCCAGACCTTCTGGACCAGAGATAGGGGCACCACCACTGCATCACATGAGCGCTTAGTATAGGTTTCATTCTGGGTGAGGCAATGACATTTGTTAATTACCTAGCATATATTTGGAGAGTTTTACATAATTTAATGAGCTGAACTCAATCAGAACTTCATTGTGGTTAAACAGTTCTCAAACTCTGGGTTAATATTAAGCTTAGAACTGTTAGTTAATTGATATCTTTTCTTTTCTCAAGACTGCTGCCAAGTTCTTCTTAAATAGGCCTTGGCTTGCAGAGAATCCCCCTAATTATTTTGTGTTGTACGATGTAGTATCAGTTCAATGTTGCTCCACCCCAAATCTGGGAGATTCTCATTCGTGTCCTAGATTCCTTTGAATAAAAATCATCCATTGGAAATTGCTGTGGATACATGAATCACCTGATGAAGGAGCGTCGCTCCGAAAGCTAGTGTGCTTCCAATTAAACCTGTTGGACTATAACCTGGTGTTGTGTGATTTTTAACTTTGTACACCCCAGTCCAACACCGGCATCTCCGAATCATGTGTCAGTTAAGGTTGGTACTAAATACATGTGAGGCATGATTTCATGTTGTCTTCTGGTTCTTATTAAGTGAACTAGGTCAAGGCTTGTTCTGCTTTGTTCCAGTTGCTTAATATGTTGTACACTTTTTATAACATGTCAATTTATCCTCTTCATACTGAGCTAATGCCACAGACTTAGTTTTAGTGTGTGGGTTTTAGGATTAGAGTTATACAGTTAAGATTATGCTTTTAGAATTAGGGTTTAGTATTAGGGCTTTAGATTTCAGATTAGTAATTGGCCTCAAAGTTCATGGTTACAGAAAATAAAACTCCTTAAGATACCAGCTCTTCTGTAGGACAGGAGAGTGAAGTTGAGTCTATTGAAAAAAAGAAGTGCTTTCTCTGTGTAAGGATAGGGATTGGAATTATGCTACCTGAGATGCAAGGCTAATAGACTGATCCATCCTTTCAAGAGTATGGTCCTGGAAAAGTACAGCCAGTCAGGCAGCATCCGAGGACCAGGAGAATCGACGTTGCGGACATAAGCCTTTCATCAGGATTGAGGCCCTTCATCAGGCATGATCAATCCTTTCACCAAATGCCGCAATCTAATAAAATATTGCTCTACCCAGTGATGTGGAGAAACTAGGCTCGAGGTCAGGTAGCAAACATCTGGAGGTTTCTGAGATGTCATTGTGAGAAATTAAGCCAAATAGAATTTCATTTCTAGAACATAGAACAGTACAGGACAGAACAGGCCCTTCAGCCCACAATGTTGTTGCGACCACTGATCCTCATGTATGCACCCTCAAATTTCTGTGACCATATGCATGTCCAGTAGTCTCTTAAATATCCCCAATGACCTTGCTTCCACAACTGCTGCTGGCAATGCATTCCATGCTCTCACAACTCTGTGTAAAGAACCACCTCTGACATCCCCTCTATACTTTCCTCCAAACTCTTAAAACTATGATCCCTCGTGTTAGTCATTTCTGCCCTGGTAAATAGTCTCTGGCTATTGACTCTATCTATGCATCTCATTATCTTGTATACCTCAATTAGGTCCCCACTTCTCCTCCTTTTCTCCAATGAAAAAAATCTGAGCTCAGTCAACCTCTCTTCATAAGATAAGCCCTCCAGTCCAGGCAGCATCCTGGTAAACCTCCTCTGAACCCTCTCCAAAGCATCCAAATCTTTCCGATAATAGGGCGACCAGAACTGGACGCAGTATTCCAAGTGCGGTCGCTAACCCATCCTTCAATCCCCTCATCCAAGTCATTAATAAAAATTACAAACAGTAGAGGCCCAAGGACAAAGCCCTGTGGAACACCACTCACCACAGACTTCCAGGCAGAATATTTTCCTTCTACTACCACTCACTGTCTTCTGTTGGCCAGCCAATTCTGTATCCAGACAGCTAAGTTCCCCTGTATCCCATTCCTCCTGACCTTTTGAAATGCCTACCATGGGGAACCTTATCAAATGCCTAACCCGAGAATGCAACTTTAATAAAAAGGGTTTTGTGATTTACACATGAAAGAAGTGAAACTATCACTGTATTCTAACAGATGAAAGGCTTAACAGACAATCAATTCTGTATAATTTCAGTTACATCACACTGCAAATTTTTGCTATAAATTCTGTGTTACGATCGAGCCCTCCACAATCACCTGATGAAGGAGCGTCGCTCCGAAAGCTAGTCTGCTTCCAATTAAACCTGTTGGACTATAACCTGGTGTTGTGTGATTTTTAACTTTGTACACCCCAGTCCAACACCGGCATCTCCGAAAGATACTTGAAGGGATAGATAGAGTAAATAAAGATTAAATGCTTCTCTTAGTTGAAGAGCCTAGTACAGAGGCCACAATTTTAAAATGGTGGGAGATACTTAAGATTGAAGTGAAGAGAATGTTTTACTCAGAGTGTTGTGAACTTTTGGAATTATCTACATCAGATTCCTTGGAAGCTCACGGTTTGGTTTTTGATTATCAATGGGGTAAAAGGTTATGGGGATGCTATAAGTAAAAAACATTGACGTGTTCAATCAGCCATGATTGTGATAAGTGGTAAAACAGGTTCAACAGGCTGAATAGCCTGCTCCCATTCCTATGATTCCTTATATTGGTGATGTTCAAGATTATTGAATCAAAACTGGAGCAGGAAGAAGGAAGACCCCAGCAGAGCATATCCTTGATGTCGGAATGGGTAACAAGTGAGTTGTTCAGTTTTGTCTCCTAACTGCCAATTGTGATGATTTCGTATCAATGTCATAGTTCGAGCAGATTGGATTTGAGAGAATGAGAAGTTAAGTTTTGAAATAGAATTTCAAGAATAGTAATCATTTATCACTCACAATGTCAAATTAGGCTTTAATAAATTAAAATCTCTGCTGAGATTTCTTGAGGGGTTCTTTCAATCAGGAGTTATAGCTTCTAAAGAAGATTGGCAAAAACACAGCTAAAATAAAATAAAATCTATTTGTTCACAGAATCTCTGCACTGTGAAAGCAGGCCATTCGACTCATTAGGTTCACACCAATGCTCTGAAGAGAAGCCCAACAAGGCCCACACCCCTAACTTATCCCAGTGACCCTGCATTTCCCATGGCTAACCCAATAAGCCTGCATACCCCTGGATATTTTGGGCGATTTAGCATAGCCAATTCACCTAACCTGCACAGCTTTGGCCTATGGGAGGAAACTGGAGGAAACCCACACAAACACAGGGAGAATCTGCAGACTCCACACAGGCAGTCACCCTATAGTGAAATCAAACCTGTGTCCCTGGTGCTGTGACGCAGCTGTACTAACCACTGAGCCACCAGGTTGCCCCATTGCATTAAAGGCAAGAACTTGGCAAAGAATAAAATTGACAAATACTTTTTACAAGGCAAAGATGCCTTTCTGATCACTTGCTACTTGAATTATTGTGGGATATGTTAAATTTATTTGACAGATGGTAATAATCTAGAGGTATTTCTTACAGAGTATATTCTTCTGGTATTTTACATATTAATATTGCTGTGCTTTGCACCACAACATTTAGACTCATCCCATTTTGGAACCAGTTCTTCCACATTTGTTATCTATTTATTATGATAGTGTCAAAAGCAAAATAGAGATTCTTCATTACCTAATCTTCATTGCACCAAATAATGTTTTAATTTGAACATGAGATCACAGTAAATTTTTAAACAGCAATGAATTCATGCATAGGCAGGTTGAAACTTGGGTGGTCTCCCAGTGACAGTTTAAGGGTGGCAGCTCTGAAAAGAATAACTCAACTAGTTCTCTGAGGAGAAAATGGAAATAAAGAGTCACTGATTAACCATTTCAACTGTCTGAAGTGGAAATTGATTTGACTTCAAAACCCACTGAGTATTATAAAAATTTGGTGTTTTGTTAAGAAATTGTTGGGTAATTCTATCAAAATCAGCCTCCCAGAAATAATGGAAGGATAGCATTTTCCAATAATACCAGAATGTTGTCAGGTATGGAAGGTTTGAGTTATAAAGAAAGGCTGGATAGGCTGGGACTATTTTCACTGGAGCAGAGGAGCTTGAGAGGTGGCCTTATAGAGGTTTATAAAAATCATGAGGGTATAGGTAAGGTTAATGGAGGGTGTCTCTTCCCTGGGATGGGCAATTTCAAGATTAGGGGGCATATTTTTAAGGTGAGAGGAGAGAGATTTAAAAACGAGATGAAGGGCAAATTGTCTACACAATGTATGGTTTGCATGTGGAATTGACTTCCTGAGGAAGTGGTGGATGTGGGTACAGTTACAACATTTAAAAGACGCTTAGATAAGAACATGAATAGGAAAGGTTTGGAGGGACCTGGGCCAGGAGCAGGAAGGTGGGACTAGGTTAGTTTGGGATTATGTTTGGCATGGACTGGTTGGACCAAAGCGTCTGTTTCCATGCTGTATGACTCTATGAGTCTAATCGTAGCACAATAATATTCCACCTCAACTGTTGTCCACACCTTATTTGCGTTATTGTTGCTAGAACAAAGTCAACATAACACCATCACAGAAGTTTAATCTACAGCACTGAGACGAAAAAACTTTTAAAAAATCTACATAGTGGATACTGGGAATCAAAAATAAATTCAGAAAATGCTGGGATCATTAATTGCTTCTGCAGTCATCGGTCGAGGGACGAGCAGAGGGGAGTTTTAATCCCAAAAATGTGTTCGGTCATATTGGAGTGGGTGGGAAGAGCCTGAATCCCAACATCAGCCCTCTCCAGTTTCAGTGGAGGAGTTAGTGGAAAGGTGCAGGTGACAGATACGTTATAAGGAGAGGAGTTGGCACTTTAATTATTAAAACATATTATATGCTTAATTCTTATTCACCATTTAAAGTTTGACTTTGGTTGGTCAGGTTTGTTGAGCTTTGTGAAACTCATCAGCTGCACTAAGCTCAGAGAATGCTGAGCCAGGAGGGAAGTAACTTTCAATCCACCTGTTGGAAGTATTGTAGCGCCCAAAGGGACACCCACCCCTCGAAGCTATCGCTCTCCTGCACCACTGATCTCCCTAATCCAGGTCTCTATTCACATCCCCTGCTCCTCATCCCCTGGATCGCAGAATTGGAACAGCCCTCGAATTTTGCCCTGGCCCCTGCTTTTGGTCTAAGTACACCAAGCATTGCCTTCTACCTCCAGGGATCAGCATTGCACTTTGCTAGTGTGTGGACAACATGTTCCTGTGTCATCCTCTGGGTACCATTTTCCAAATTGGAATGAAGCCCTGGATATGACATGCATGTGCCACCTGAGCTCTGAATTCTGGATCCCCTCTGGCTAAAGGGCACTTTTTAATTGTCTTTATTGGCCAGTCACTTGTGACAGGGATTATGTGCATGTTCCTCCCGCAATGCAGGGCCTTTGTAATCTAACTTAGAGTTACTAGAAAACGGAGTGCTGGGCAGACCACATCTTAGACCGAGTAACCCCTCACAGAAAAAAGGTGTTTCTTAGCAGAAAAGGCAACAGAACTTTCAGCACAAACTACCTTCAGCGTAGCTCAAGATCCCACAATCATGTACACACGTTGAGTAAACATTTTGCATGAAGCTGGCCTCAGGGTGAATTATATAAAAAGAAGGAGCAACATTAGGCCATTCAGCCCTTCGAGCCTGCTCTACCATTCCATCTCAGCACGGCAGATCCACTATCTCAGTTAATCACATTTGAGAATTTTGAAAAAAACAAATTACAAGCATTGATCACCAGGGCCATTGCCACTACAACAAAATAACCATAAAGGTGGGTATAACAAGGGAAGGATTAAATCAAAACAATGTTGGAGAGGGAGATGTAGTGCACTCCAGTCCCTGTGGCGCAGAACTCAGCTCTCAAACACAAATCCAATGACCATCATATCACCCTGTGGTGGAGCTGTCGGTTGATCCTTAAAGGGACATGCATTTCTAAAATTAAACTAATCACTTATCTTTACACAGAAAATGGTTAGACCTTTAATTTTTTTTACTGTATGAATGATGTTGTCTTTAAATCAATTAATATATCATAAATCAATTTGAAGTCTTCAAATATACACAAGATCATGAGATGTTAATTCATTTCTGGGTGGCTTTTTTTGGATCAACCTGTTGTTAGCATTGCTATTTATCAGGATTACCCTCAGCAAAATATTCAATTTTGCTGAAGAGAGACCCAGGATATTTTGTGATTTCATTTATTTTACTGAAAATACCCAACCCCTCAAATGCTTTGGAGTTATCATTGAATGTTCTAGCAAAACTAAATTAAACGAATGGAAGGAATTTGCAGATGCTATCAAAATTAATTAATTCATGATATAATTAAAGTATAAGATGTCAAAGAGACTTTGAATGAATGTCAACTCCTTATAAGCACATCTGTTGACATTATGTTCGAAATGTATTGCTTATAATTCTGCTAAAGCCCGACAGAATGAAAAACAATTTGTATAAGTTTCTACAACAGCAGATACCCAGACCTGTTGCAGTATATTGAGTTATATTTTATACTTCAGAGGTCTGCACAGTAGTTTAGGACTCTTAACTATGTTTTATAGGGATTTTAACCTGTACTGGCACATGATAAAGTTTCAAGACATTCCTTAATTGTTTTCTATTGAAAATGGGGATAATAATTAACTGGGTTAATGGTATTTAAAAGGTAGCCTCACTTGCACACTCAGGTGAACATAAAAGGCACATTTGCGTTTAAATTTCATCGATTTGCTCCTTTCATTAAAAGGAAGCAGACATGGATGAAAAGCAGGTTCCACTGCTTTATACTCACATCTATTATTTTGTTAAACTTTATCAAGGCAGGAATTTTAGTCCCTCATGCCAATTCTTCATTGGCTTCAATAGTAAATGATCATGTGTATGATTAATGTCACCAGTGGGAAAAAAAATTAATATCTAATACTCGAGCCAATGCTTCGAGCTTGAGCCAAAAGCAACAGCAGCTGATTGCTGAAATGATCTTGTGAAGAAAAAGACACAAATCTCATTGCATAAGAGAGATGATTCTGTGTGTGGGTGGTCCACAATGATTGATGCATACAGAAAAAAAAGGCACAAAGACTATCCTCAGGCATTTAGTCATCAATGCTTTCTAAAAAAAAATTAAATTCTGACCCCTGTGTCCCAGGAAGCACTTTGTGTGCGTGGTCTTTTGTTGTTGGATACAGAAATATTCTCAAACCAGGGACTGGTGTGAAATCAGTCAGGCCACATCTGTTTGTTGAAAGACTCTATTGATAATTCACAAACTCTTCAGTAGATTATATGTAGAACTTTGAAGTCATGGTTTAAAATAGCTTCTATTGTACTTCATATATACTTTATGCATATATCTATGTCAATGAACATATATGATATATACACAGAGTTTTCAGAGGAGTAGTAGAGAAGGAAATGAAAAGAAACAAATTTTCCACTCCAGATCTCACGACTTCATGGGATGTCCTACCTCAAACACCCAGAGATCTGTAAATGAAGAAATTGCTCTGCTCAGTCACATGAAGATCCAAGGCAGAAACCCATGACCTGGAGTAGAATTCATCCTTAAGAGGGACAACTGCTGACCAGACCCAATGTATGTCAGTTAATGTGTATAAAGGGCTGAATTTACAGCTTTCCTTCAACTGATATCAACTAAATCAACATTATCAAAAAATGACATTTCAAGCACTCGTTGAGCATATACCAATTTTCCAAAATTTTTCACATTGATTAAAAGCCATCAGACATGGGAGATGGGACTCAGGCTCAAAACTGGCTATGAACCCACATCCCAGGATTAAGTAGGATTGCCAACTGCAGCTGCTTGAGGAAGTGTTTCAAAGTGGATTGTTTATTTAGATTCAAAGACATTCATGGAATATTTAGAAGTTTTCAAATATTAAAAAATATTTCGTTTACTAAGAACCAGTGCCAAAGTAATATTTCTGTTTACTTTTTAAAAGTAATTTTCAATTATTTAAAATCCAGTTACTTACAGACTGGGGACTACATATTTATTATCAATGCTTATATTTTGTGAGTAACCCATTTTCAGACGTCTAAATGAAAATGGAGCAGATACCACTTTTAACCACTTAAGGATTTTTTTTTGTCATGGGGTTGCAATGGGAACTGTTAACTGTCAATCTTAATTAATTGTTTAAACTCAGACCAGATAAGTAGAGTTCGATTGGTGAGAATATTTAACCCTGACTAATGCATGTAACCTACACATCCCTGAACACTATGGGCAACTTTAGCATGGCCAATTCACCTAACCTGCACATTTTTGGATTGCAGGAGGAACTCCACCCAGTCACCCGAGCCCGGGTCCCTGGTGCTGTGAAGCAGCAGTGCTAACCACTGAGCTACCATGCCACCCCATCTGCTGTGGCAGGATTCAAACCTGGGTCCCCAGAACATTACCTGGGTTTCTGGGTTAAGAATCCAGTAAAAATACCACTAGGCCATTGCCTCTCCTATGCTGAATATGAGTTCCCTATTTCTCTTTACTTAATCCCTTTCATTCACTGCCACTCTGTTTGGTAGCACTAATCCCCATTCAATTAAAATGTCTCTGAAAATGAAACTGCAAAAAAAAAAGTTAAAAGGCAGCTTTTTGGAAATAAAACAAATGCTGAAGGTTACACGATGGCATGATCATAACTTGAAGAGACAGCTTTGTCTTTTAAGTCAATACTCTTCTGGAGAATCTTTTACTGTTTTTAAATGCTGATGTAGATTTGACACTAGATTCAGTCAATAAAATTTTATTACTGTTCAGAAAAATGCATGAACCCAAAACTGAACCTTTGTACAGAGACTTCCTGAGGACAGTGCAGCTTTACCATTGTAGCATCAGTATCAACTCTGCTTCATTATTTATGATTCAGACATTTTTATCTTGTTTTTGTCTGGCATTGTAAATAATACTATTCAAAAGTACCCAAAGAGGTAATGATCTCTTTAGGTTGAATCCCACAGTCACCTCATACTGTCATTTGAGTAAAATTGCATAATTGCGAGTGCGTTGGCATTCCTTCGAGAATCAAAATTGGACAAATTATAGCTGTCATATTGCAGCTCATTTAACTGATTATACTCAGTGAATATATCTGAAGTGAATTCAGAATAAAATTCTTCAGTCATAAGATTTAACCAAAACCACTCAAGATCTATTCTCCGAACTACTTTAAAGGCAACAAAACAAAAGTTATTATTAATTACAAATTTGGATTCTAAAATCCAGGTAGCCACAACCAAATCACTCCTGTCAAAAACATTTTTGTTGAAAATGTGGTCAGCTGTCCATCCTAGTGAAGATCAAAAGTCCCATTCGATGACAACAATGAAATGTATTTTTTTTGTGGTATTCCAGTCTTATATTATGTTTCAGAGATGGTCTGAAACCATCATGGAAAGGAAGTTTGAATGACACTAAAGAAGTAGGAGAGGAGTTTAATTAATTGGCGCAAAGATAACAATGCAAATGACCTTGGAAGATTATGCCGGAGGTGTTTGGCCTAAGCCTGAAAAATGCAGTGGAGATAGCAACATACCGGAATCCAAAAGCATAGCCAAAGATGCTTTGACAGAATAGATTTAATAACTACAAATGGTGGATTTTGGGAATTTTAAATCTTGTTTGGAGTTTTTTAAATTCATTGGTCTTAAGGAAATCAATGAATTTTGAGATCAGCATGTGATTGTAAGCTCTGACTTACCAGGTCTTTTGAAAACCGGAACAAGGAGGCTGGCAAAGAAAGTATTAGAGAAAGTGTGGGAAGACAGGTAGCAGCTAATACTGATCAATTTTCCACAAATGGAGTGGACACAGGCAGTTTAAATCTACCCACAACAATTAGATTTTGTACTACCTTGTTCACTAGAGGAAGTAATCAAGGAAACAGAGTGAATCAAAGCCAGAGACACATACATTGTGATGTGAGTTAAATCAGATATCTTCACTTTTTCCAACATTAAGCCATTATAGGAGGCTAACATTCATTCATAGCATCTGAAAATGTAGTTATTTGCACTCCTGTTGCTTGCTTCCATGGCAACGATCCTGTACTTTAAGTTAATTGACCATGAAGTGCTTTGAGGCTTGTCAGAGCATGAAAGGTACAATATAAATGTAAATTATTTTTCCTTTGATACTGTTTACCTTGCTGCCCAATATATTAGCCATTAACTAGATGATGCTAATTGGGACTCCAGATGCAGATTACTGGATGTCTGACACTTAAAATTACATTTGCATATATCCTTCGAGCGCATTTCTTGATGAATAAGACAAGATGCAGACTGAGTGTACTTCTTGATTTTATTTTCTTGATTACTGGATGGAAATAAATGTTTGTAAAATAATTGAGCACATGTTAAATATAGTTGCTCTATCTTGTCTAAATTTATCTATGATCTTTTCTATCAAAGTAAGCAATTGTGACTAAACTGATATCATTGCAGTCTGTCAACAATTTCTTTTGGACAACATCTTAGAAAATAGAATTCTGCCACTTTATTTACTTCATCATTAATTACCTTTTAAAAACATATCTTTAGTAGTTCTGTAATAAACTTTCTTATCAGTTTATTGAAAGTTTATTGTTTATTATAGACTTAAAAAGTGAAACTTGATATTACCGATCAAAAACTTGAGATAATTTTCCCAACTTGCTCCCTGGCCAAATTATGAAGGAGTGAACATCATAATGATACCATCCTGCTTTCCTAGTTAATCAGGAGGGAGGGTGGCTGGGATTTATAATTAAGGGGACTCTTGGATTTTAGAGGTGGCACTAATCACAGGAATGGAGAGGAGATCTTGGAAGACTGCTCCGTGATTTTCTCACTTCCACATAGATGTTGTACTGAGAGATCAAATGGATCGAAGTGAGATGAACTCTGCCAAATGGGGGGAGGTAGAGTAATGTAGCACAGAAGAGGGTCTTCAGCCAATCAAGTATGATCCATCTATACTCTTCCCACTTTCACAACTTGACTGCTAGCCTCAAATGTTATTGTGAAGTTTCCTGCCTTTCCTACCCTCCCATGCACAGCATTCCAGACCCCCACCACCCTCTGGGTGAAAAAGATTTTCCTCAAACTTCCTTCACATTAAAATTATATCCCCTCCTTATTGACCCTGAGGAAAACAGCTATTTTCTGTCCACCCTGTCCTTGCCTCTCATAATCTTGTATATCTCAGTCAGGTAACCCCCTCAGCCTTCTCCACTCCAAAGAAAACAAGCTGAGCCTAAGCAACTTCTCCTCCTAGCTAAAATTCATCAGACCAGGCAACATCCTGGTGAATTCATTCTGGAAATCCCTCCAGCACTTCTGAGGCTATCAGAAATGCACACATTACTCCAGCTGTGGCCTAACCATAACTCCCAACATAACTCCCTTCTCTTATAATCTATGCCATGACCAATAAAAGCAAGCATCCCAAATGTCTTCTTATCCACTCTATTTACCAGACCTGCTGCCTTCAGGGATTTATGGTCAAGCTTCCCAAGGTTCTTCTGTTGCTCTGAGCTTCCTGAGTCTCCTACCATTCATTGAGTACTCCCTTGTCTTGTTATTTCTTGCAAAGTGTATTATCTCACACATTTCAGGGTTAAATTTTATCTGCCACTGATTTACACAACTGACCAACCTGTCTGTATCTTCCTGTAACTGAAGATCATCATCTTCACTCATGACCACTTGACCAATCTTTATACCTTTGACAAATGTAGTCAACATCACCCAACATTCTCATCTACATTATTTTTTAATATATATCACAAACAATAAGGGAGCCAGCACTGATCTCTGTGGCAACATACTGGACACTGGCCTCCAGTCACACAAACAGCCTTCTTCCACCACCACCTGTCTCCTACCGTAAAGCCAATTCTGGTTATAACTTACTAAGTTACCCTGGATCCCATGTGCTTTTACCTTCTTTTACAGTCTTCCATGTAGGACCCTGTCAAAAGGATTTGTTGAAATCCATATAAAACTACATCAACTACACTAACCTCATCTACACACCTGACCACCTCCTTGAAAATCTCTGATGAGATAGTCACTCGTCTGTAATCCCTAGTTTACCTCAACACATTTTCTTGAAAATAGAAACCACATTAGCTGTCCTTCATCCCTCTGCCACTTTTTCTGTGGCCAGAGAAGAATTAAAAATTTGGGTCAGAACTACAGTAATTTCTTCCCTCACATCCCACAGCAGCCTGGGATATGTCTCATCTGGACCTGGGGACTTGCCCACATTTAAACCTCACAAAAGCTCCAGTACCTTCTCACTCCTTCTGTCAATCTACTCAAGAACCTCATAGTCCATCTTTCCAAGTTCTGTATCTACATTATTCTTTTCCTGAATGAAGGCAGATGTGAAATATCCATTTAATTCCCTGCCAATGTCCTCCAGTTCCACACTCACACAGATTGTCGGCTTGGTCCCTAATGGGCCCGCCTTCCTTCTCTCATTATCCTCTTCCCATTAATATGCTTAGAGAGAGGTATAACACTTCCTAATGCATTTATGATACTCCATTAGTAGCCTCTGTTGCTTTGCTCACTTTGTATCTGTTAGAATTTCTCCTTTATTACTTATCCAGTGCTGAATATCCTTAGGTATTCAGGGTTTTCTGGTTGTGTTGCTCCTACATTTCATTCTAAAGGGAACATGTTGTGCATATAGTGTCCCTAATTACTTTTTGAATGCCTCCATTGGTTGCTGTAGGATTTCCTAGAAGTAGCTGTTCCCAGTCTTCTGTGACCAGATCCTGCCTTAGTTTAATAAAACCCGCCTCCCCGCTGAATCCAAAACCCTTTATTACTGATCATCTTTTTCCTTTTCTGTAACAGTAAGTCATACAGAGATGTGGTCAACATTACTAAAATGCTGTCCTGTTGCCAAGTTTAACATCTGTCCATCTTCGCACCCAGGAATTAATTCCAACATTGTCCCTGTTGTATCAGCTACCTGTTGACATAAACCCTCTCCTGAATATATTTCAAGAAATCTGCCCTGTCTAAATCCTTTACAAAATAATTACCCCAATTAGTGTTACACAATTTAAAATAACCTTATATCACTATCCTATTATTCTGTGAACTGTCTACACACTAGTCATTTATTGATTGCTGAATGTTTGGGGTGCTTATCATACACTACCAGCAATGTGTCTACCCCCTTTTTGTTCCTAAGGCCTACCCATAAAGCCCAAGTTAAAGATGCTTCCAAGATATTGTCCCTCCTTACTGCAGTAACTGGCTTCTTAATTAATAATGTAAAACCACTTCCACTTTTATACCCTCCCTGGACAATCAAATGCAGAGATGGAGGTGGCTGAGGACGTCATTTATCAGCAGCAGCAACCTGGACGCAGTGCACCAAGAGGATCTAGAATTTCGGTAGGGCATAACAGGAGAGAGGTATAACACTTCCTAATGCCAAGCCTCTAAACTTTCCAGCATTCTTCTGCACAGCACACTCCAGATCAACACAACACAGCTTCATTCATTTATTGTTCTCCAGGCATCTCACACCCTCATCCGAACCACCGCCCCTCACAATATTGTCACCCCTGCCTCAGTTACTTTCCATAAATATTGTTCTTCCTTGCTATCCATTAAAGTTGTTATGAACACTGACACCTCTCTGCATTCCCCTTTTGTAGGAGAGACCCATTAAATAATTAAATATAAAGTTGTTAGAATTATTATTGGTTAAAACATACAGAAAGAACATGGGCGTCACACCTTGCCAGTGACAATTTCCCAATTAAACTTACATGGTGACAAAAACAAATATTTTAAAGGCTTTCTTAAGGAAGGAATATTCAAGGGATTAGGAATCCAGCTTGCCATCATTAACGTATCCACCAGGCCATAATATTAATTCTGAAGAACTGGACTCAAAATGTTAACTCTGGTTCTCTCTCCACAAATGCTGCCAAACTTGTTGAGTTTCTCCAGCATTTTCTGTTCTTTTGTTTTAGGTCATTAGCACTATTCTAACAAGACAAGAATCTGGGCTGTGAATTATTTTAACTTCTGTTTAATGCAATGTGATAATCACTTTGTGCAAAACATACAAAACTTTTCATTCCTAATGAGCATTTGCAATGCAGGTAGCATCTCTTTTTATTTTGCTTTGTAAATCAAATTTCCTATGTTTTTTTTCTCAAGTTTTTTCTTACTTTTTTTTCTTTCTGGAACATTAAAAATGTCTCCTTGACCTCGAGACTGAGACAATAAACTGATGTTTTGTTTCCTGTCAAACCTTGCCAAAGTGGCCACTAGGTGTTGTATAAGGCATGGTTTGATCTTCCCATTTCTTTCTAAAGAGGAGAATTTGGGGTTTTGTTCGTATTTTCCTGAGAACATGACTGAGTTTGTAAATCTCATTGAAATTGCCGTGGGACGGATATATCAACTTTGCAATTGAACAAAACAACAGTTGGGTAACAGCAGAAATTAATTGGAAGTTAAACTGGATCGAGGCATTTTGAAATTCTTTTAGAGCAAAAAATCTAATGGAAAATCAATGGTGAATCATATGTTTAGCTTTGTCATTGACATCATCTCGTTTTCTGTATCTTTGTGCAAGTGCTGGCATGTTCTGCAAGAAATGCAGAATATCTCATTACTGAGTCTGAACACCAAAAGACATACTATCTAAATCTAGGTAAATGAATGACAGAGGGTGAGTCTGGCCTTGCACTGAATCATGTCTAGTCTTAATAGCTAATGTGGTTGTATAGTAACCTACAGTCATACCTCCCAGAAATCTAGGCAAGGCTGTAACGATTATAATATCGCACCTCCACAGATTGGACTGTTTACGCATTACTGCAAATGACAGTTGATTACTTTGCCTTGTTGAATGTGAAAATGAATTGTGGAATATCCTGTTTTGCATGTGAGTCAACAAGGAATAATTCTACAATCACTGGTTTGTCATCTGATTGCATGTTATCCAGTCCTTGTGCTTGGTTTGAAATTTCTTTGCAAACTATCATTTTTTTATTTATTGATGTGCATCACAAATGAATAACCAGTGTAAATCACATGTTTAATCTGAAGATTACCAGGATATGATAAACTCTGATAAGTGGCAATCTTAATGTAGACTGAACAAGGGGCACTGAAAGGCTGTTCGGTATCACTGTGTTGATTTTAGCTTTTATTGTTCAATGGGAACTGAATGGTCATATAACAAAAATCATGGCAATTCACTTGTTGCTTCCTCCATTGTGGCTCCTGGATAGGAGGCCTGTTAATTGTTACAAGCTAATCAGGGTCTATAACGTACATAGGACTCCAGCTCAATTTCTAAATTGGCATTGAGAGCTTAACCAGTTGATGTTGGAGGGAGATTCGAGTTTTTTTTCCCTCTGCCTTCCCTATTAGAACTGTGTAGCCTGTTGCTAGCCTTATGCCCAAAACATCGATTCTCCTGCTCCTTGGGTGCTGCCTGACCTGCTGTGCTTTTCCAGTACCCACTCTCGAGCTTGTCCAACATCAGGATGAAATTTCCAGGGTTCCTTTGTGTCAGGTCTGATGGAAGGTCCTGCCTCTTATCCCACCAGCCCACACATCCCCATTCCCCTGGATTGGCAGCTACCAGTGACCAAGAGCAATCACAGCTTGCATTAAATGTAGAAATGAGGAGCAGCCCATTAAGTGCCTGGACCCTCATGTGGAGGGTATTAAGTGGGTGCCACGATAATGCCCATCCAGGGTTAAAATGGATGCCAGCAAGTCAAATCCAATTTTTTTCAGCTGATTTCCATTCATACGCATTTCCTGAAAAGATTAGAGGATCTCGATAAGGAGATAGGAATTTGGCTCTATTTCCACCTCCTTCTTTAGCCTTGGGCTGCAGACGCAGAACCACAGCTGCTGTAAGAATAATCCATGCTTCATTCCAAACAAGAGTCGCCAGGTGATCTGTTACATTTCACTTGACCTTACTTTGCCTGAAGTGCCAATACAGTTTCCACTGCATTTTCACCAACTGAACATGACCTGATCTCCGAGAAGTTTTCCAAACAATAACCCATGATGATTTCCTTCCAAGAACAGATTTTATCAAAATATAGTGCCAAAAAAATTAATACTTTTGAACGCTAAAAAAATATAACCCGTTAAGATTAAGTTACACAGAATAAACAGCACCAGTGTTGTGACTTGGTTGGAAATATCTCAGAATGTTGCAACACATCCTGGTGGGACTCCTTTAATTCCATTGCACGTTGATGTTAATATTTGGTAGCCTAACATCAAAAGGAGAGATAGCTAGAACAATAGTAAGTAATCTCATTCCTTCCTGCTCCCACTTGACTTTCACTGCTCAATGTTTTTCTACTCAGTGACCACGTGGAGATTGAAGTGAACATTTCATACAATAGGAATGTTCCCCATTGAATAAAAAGGGATGATGAGCCAAGCTACTAATGTTGAAATTCAGCAGCTTGTCTTCTGAGAGCGTAAGGCTGCCTGGCTCATATAAAATTTTGACCTTCCTCTGGTTCATGTTTTTAAGAGTTAATTAAACCCAGAAAAAAAGAAAAAAAAAACATACACACATTCCTGAACAGTGGCTTCATCTTCTTCTCGTAACACATAGACCATTGCCCAACTGCAGCCCCATTGTTGTCAACACAAAAAACAGTTGCTAAAGATAGAAGGGATGGAACTTGGAGAAGCATTCCTCCGGAAATGATCACTCAATGCCAATTTTATAGACTTTATACAGTTGCTTTCAACAGGTTTAATATTTCAAAGAGTCAAAATCAATATAATTTGAAGCAAGTTGACTTTTGAATTAATATTTATGCATATAAAGGCACGTATTTTGTGGTAGTAAACTCTAGATTGCACATTAAATTCATAGCCCTTAGTAAAACAAGGTGTATCTCTGACACACACCATTTTTGTGCTGTGAGGATTGTTAAATTTACCTATTAATACTAAATAAATTTGTAATATTTATAAATTCTTCTGTCAATCACTTTTACCATGTACAACATTCCATGCACCTTGTATTTATAGGTAAGTGAGGTTGTCAGTTTTGGAGATGCCGTTGAAGAGGACTGGTGTTGTGGATTTTTTTAGGTAGTACACATTGCTGTCACAGTGGAGAAAATCCCCGCTTATTTGGTGGTTGGGAAACTAATCAAGTCGGTTGTTTTGTCCTTCTTCAGGATGTTGGAGTTGCACTCACTGGACAATTGGAGCATTTTCCATCACACTTGTATCTTGTAAACGATGGATAGGTTTTGGGGAGTTAGAGATGAGTCACTCACCACAGAATATCCATCTACTGACCTGCTCTTGTAGCCTCTACATTTACATAGACAGTCCAGTTAAGCTTCTGACCAATATTGATCCCATAATGTTGTTGGTGGGGAATTTGAAGATGGTGATACAATGAAATTTATGTAGGAGTTGGTTAGACCCTGTCTTGATGGAAGTAATCATTGCTTGAAAATTGTATGGAGCAAATGTTGTTTGTCAGTTATCATGCCCTAACCTACATGTGAGCATAGGCTGCTTCATGTTCTGAGCAGTTATGACTGCGAATGAACATAGTGCAATCAACAGCTAGCAATTTCACTTCTGCCCTCATGAAAGAGGGCAAGTCATTGATGAAATATTTAAAACTAACTGGCCCAGGATATTGCTCTGAAAAACTCTGACACTGATGTCCTGGGGCTGAGATGGTTGGCTTCCAACAACCATCTTCCTTTGTGCTACAACTGATGGAACCAGCGAAGTGCTTTCTCTTGATTCCCATTGAATTCAATTTTGCTAGGGCTCAAGGTGCCATACTTTGTTAAGTATTGCCTTGACCTCAAGGACAGTCACTCGCACCATCAGTAGGTTGAAAGGCCTACTCCTATTCAAAGCTTCCTTCCTTCCCATCCTTATTTTTGTTTGTGGAAACTTCACCGTGGTGTGATAAGGAATGACCTACGATTGTGGAACATTCTCACTTGAGCAAAGCAAAACAGTGGCATCTAACTCAGCCACTTATCAAATGCTCAAATCACATTTCCCTTTGACTGACTACATGGAGAAGCTAGTTGCTTTCTGGTGCGACACAGTCTGAGCATGATACCTGCTCTTTTTAAGAGGACAGAGAGAGAATTTTCAGTAAGAATGTGGAGTGGTGGAAAATTAACTACATATCAGAAATACTTGTGGCTCAGCCAACAAGTGGTTATGTGATTCCTTTAACGTACTTCACACAGCACTTCACTGGGGAATGTAATCAAACAAAAATTGACTCACTGAACAAAACCAGGATACATTAGTGACAATAATTTTGGTGAAAGGGAGGAGAATGAGGTGGTCAGTCAGAAGGATTTTGGGAAGGAATTGCAATGCTTACGTTGAGATGGTTGAAGATGTCGCTACCAGTTCTGGGTGGAAGGAAGTGGTGCATTCACCGAGGGTGGGGATGGAAACAAAGGTTTGTTACACTGCAGGCGATTGCAGAGATAGGAAGGAGTGAGACTACGGATAGATTTGATCAGGAGAATGAGAATTTTACAGCTGGGACATTGGTGGACTCAGAGATAGCAAACACAACAATGATGGGTTAACTGGATTTAGACAATAAAGTTAATCTGCTAAAACAAAAATGGAAAATGGGGAAAGGTAATGCTCTTGAATTGAATGGTTTGCTTGGCCATTTCAGAAGGCAGTTAAGAGTCAACCACTTCCCAGTGGGTCTGTGCAATGGGAGTCACATGCAGGCCAGTTGAGGCCAGACAGCATCTGTGGAGTGAAAGAACACGTTAATCAACCATCTTAATTTTTAGATATCTAAAATGCTTGCCATCTTTCATTTGTCACTATTTCAACTGATTAGTATGGCAGTGTCTCCTATGGACATTGGGAGAGAATTTTCATTTCACTGTTGCTTAGTTTGTCAGTATGAATGAGTGCAGTAGTGAGATGGAGATTAGGAAAAAAAAGACTTAGGGACATGTTTTCACCTGAGGCCTAACTATTACAATTTTCAAGTAGGCAACAATTTTGAACCATGGAGGGTCCTCAGAGAACATGATAAGTTTCTCTTTTTAACAATTTTGATTTCCTCCAGATGTTACAGATTATTATCCTGTCTGCTATTGGATTCGCTGTTAAATCTCTCTGTGGCACTTTGCATTTTTCTATTTGTCAAACAAATGGGATTTGAGCATCGCTGACTAAGTGAGCATTTGTTGCCCATCATCAGTTGCCCTGGAGAAGGTAAGAGTATGTTGCTTTCTTAAACAATTGCAGTCCTTTTGCTGGAAGTACAACCGCAGTGTATTGGAATAGAGTTTCAGGATTTTAACCCAGCAACAGTGAAGGTACAATGATATCGCTGTTTCCTCTAAGCTGTACAGCTTCACATAGGCTTGGAGGGTCCCCACATGCTGCTTGCATTGACCTCTGCTTCTGGAGGGTTCTGCTGCACACAGTCCATGAAGGCCCTGTCAGTGGGAACTTAAGGTAATATAGTTCCAGTGCAGGACGGTGTGCAATTGGAGAATACTTATAGGACTCGCAAATATCTGCTTCCCTTGTCATTCTGGTGATAAAGTAAGGTGGGTTTGTAAAGTGCCAAAGGAGCTGGATGAGTTGCTGCATTGTATTTTGTAGAGTTGATGGTACACACTGTGCATTGGTAGTGATGGGTAAATGTTGAAGATGGCAGATATGTCTGTTTTGTCTAAATAGCATTGAGCTGCTTTAATGATGGTTGGAGCTACACTCACCCAGGCAATTTTCTTTTTTATTAATTTATTCATGAGATGTGGCATGGGACTGCCCATTTGTTGCTATCCCTTATTTCTTTTGATCTTAAAGGTTTGCATGACCATTTCAGCAGGCAGTTAAGAGTCAACCACATTATAATGGATCAGGGATCACAAGCAGACCAGACAAGGCCTGTTTTTGTAGTCACAATATTTACATTGCTGGTCCGGTTGAATTTTCTGTCAATGCTAACTAGTTCAGTATTGATTATGAGATAATCAAACATCAAGGGGGTGTGGTCTCTCTTGTTGGATATGCTGGTAGTCTGGCAAGATTGTGGTGTGAATGCTACTTGCCTGTTAGCCCAAACAATGGATGTGATCCAAATCCTGCTGCACATGGAGACAGACTGCTTCAGTATCTGAGGAGTTCTGCTTGATGCTGGATATTGTGAAATCATCAGTGAACATCTCCACTTCAGCCCTGATGATGGAGGGACAGTTATTGGTGAAGCAGCAGAAGATAGTTAGGCCTTGGACATTACTTTCAGAATTTACTGTAGAGATGTCCTGGGATTGTGATTATTGAAATCCAACATTCACAACTATCTTCCTTCAAGCTAAGTATGACTCTAACCAGTGCAGATTTCTTCTCTGACTCTCATCGACTCTAGTTTTGCTATAGCTCCTTGATGATGCCTTGATGTCTCAAGCAGTCATTCTCACTTCCCCTTCCTGAGATCAGTTGTGTGTCACTATTTGGATCAAGCTTTTAGTGAAGTCAGGAACTGAGTGGCTTTCATAGAAGCAGAATCGAGTGTCAGTAAACAAGTGTGACTTGATGCTACTATCGACAACCACTTCCATCATTTTGCTGTTAATGAATACCAATACTGCAGTAACTGGCTGAGTTGAGTTTGTTCCACTTCCTGTCGACAGGACACATCCATGTAGTTGCCACTGTTCAGGGCATTACAGTGGCTTGCAGTGGCACAGCCTCACAGCACCAGGGATCTGGGTTCAATTTCAGTCTTGGGTGACTGTCTGTGTGGAGTTTGAAGATTCTGGTTTCTGTTGGGTGCTATGCTTTCATCCCATTGTCCAGATATGTGCAGTCTAGGTGGATTAGCCAGGATGTAAATGTGGGGTTACAGGAATGGACGGGCTGGGTTTGGGTGGGACAGTCTCTGAAGAATCGGTGCAGACTCGATGGTCCAAATGGCCCCTTTCCGCACTGTAGGGATTCGATGATCCTGTTGTAGTTGCATTACAACAGGTTGGCAAGGACACAGATGGTCAGAGCCTAAAGCCTTTGCAGAATCCAGTGTCTTCAGTTATTTTCTTGATAACATATGGAGAGAACTAAATTAGTTAATCTGTGATGTTTGGATCTCAGGAGGAGGCTAAGATTGAATATGCACTCGGCACTTCTGGCTGAAGATGGATGAAATGCTTCAGCACAAGGAAATGCTGCTGGATTTCTCAATCATTGGTGTTGATTAATTGCTGACAGCTTGCTGATTTTCTTTAAATGAGGATTGATCACCATAATCGATTAGTCTTCCTGTTGATGAATTTGAGCAGGGTAACTTTGCCTGGTATTATCTGAATGTAAGCTCTAAAGGAAAATCATTTCCCACTTTATAACTGAACTGGCCTGTAGTGATTCAAGTAGAATAGGTGTAATTTGTATTTTTGCATCAATATTCAACTTTGTTAATACCTCAGGGAAGAAGACATAATTTAATTCTGTGAATTATTAAAGAAATCCAATAAATTTTACCCTTTTCCGCTTTTACACTTATCTCAAAGGCTTAGTTGATCAATGACCTTCTGTAAATAATGCTATAGCTTTGTTGTGTAATGACTTTATTTAGTTAGATTAAATCAATAGATGCATAACTTCCCAGAATGTAATAAAACATGGTCACCAGGGAGTGCACTTCAGAAGTGTTAGTACAATTGAGTTTACCTATGTGTTCAAAGATACTTTGCATAAGGTCCCTGGTTTATCACCATTATTACTGACTCATTCTCCGTTTTTTCTTTGTTGATTTCCCTGTCTTTTAAGGATAGCTATTGATAACAAACTATGGTTCAAGAGTATTCTTTATTTGCAAAAAGATGGCTTCTATCTCTGTACAAGTTAGAGGAAAAGTATGGATAATGAACAAGAGGGAAAAAGAAAGATCATAGAGTTGATCTTCATTGTGTGTGACAGTGTAAACTGGATGCCAACAATCAGCAGCTCAGTATTCACCTATCTCCATTTATAATCACTCCAACTGAAATTAAAATTGGGTAAGATTAGAAAGAGTTTGCTGATCTGTTATTATCTGTTTTGAATAAGATGATTTGGGTGTGTTGACAAAGGTACAGGGTAAGATTTTTAGGAGACTGTTGAAATCAGGAAGGCAGATAGAAATGTGAAAGAAAAGGAGTTGAGTTTCAGCCAACAACGGTGAAAGACTGATGGAAACTAATGAAGAATAGCTAGCCTAATTGACAGATTAGATATGAGAATTAAATGTTACTATGGAATCAAGGAATACTCTCAGGTCCTGGGAAACAGAGAGGCTCATTGGTTAGCACTGCTGCCTTACAGTGCTAGGGGCCTGGGTTCAATTCCTGCTTTGGGTAACTGTCTATGTGGAGTTTGCACATTCTCCCCCCCACAGTCCAAAGATGTGAAGGTTAGGTGTATTAGCCATTGGAAATGCAGGGTTGTTGGGGTAGGATTTTCTTTGAAGGGTTGGTATGAGCTGAATGGTCTGCTTCCACACTGTAAAGGATTCTATTCCACTATTCTATCTCTTACCTAAGCCTGAATGGATACTTATAAAGATTGTGGGAATCATATCAAAGGCATTAAAGTGCTGCAGGAATGAATAAATTTGCCTAGAATTTAAGTGAACATAGGGACATCTCACTCAGGATAGACAGTTGGATATGTAACACGTTCTTTGGGAACATCTGAGAGTAGATTATGTAAAGTTCCATTCCTAGCATGGAGCTCTGTGTATCAGTGCTGCTGAGGAGATTTTCAAACACCACCCCTCCTTCCTCACTGTTTATATGTGTGGATGCAGTTCTCAATTGAATAGAATGTTCAATGCTATGTTATTATTTAAGTCTTGAATCTGTACATAGGGTTCACCCATTCGACTAGCCCTGATTCTTGCAAATCTACAAGTGTGAATTCATATTCTGTTTCTTTGGCCACAAATTGAAGGCATTTAGTGCTTGCTTATGCTAACCATGAAGCACAATAATTTGCCATGAGATTTGCCACGAGTTTCTGCCCGTAGGAGTGCTACTGAAAACACACTCCATTTCTTTCTGTTCTTACTTGCGTACTCCAAGAGCTATATGATTTTTAGTCGCCAATTGACTGAGGCAATTTGTTCTCCACATAGCAATTGACTCAGGGTGGTTATTGCAGATGGTCTATAACTACTTAAATCATAGGTCACTCCTAATGTAGTTACAGAAAAATCAGCTCTGTGTTCTCTATCCTTATCATGCCATCTTTGGGAGGCAAACAGGAGTGGACATTGAATTATCTTCTAATAACCACATGTTGTTCAATTAAAAGATCTTACATCAGTGCATCCTAATGGGTTATAATTTCAATACACAATTCTTGACAGTATTTCCCTTTTAGTGCGAGTTTGTACATGAGTGGAGATGAATTGGTGCATCTTAATGAAATTGTAACCATTCCAATACCACTCAGGGTTTTTAGCAGTTGTCACCTTTTCTTTTTTAAGTAGCCTATACTGCCCAGGATATAAATATCTGCCACTGCTGCTGTGCATGATGGGTGCCTTAGAAATGAGGGAGGTGTTCACCATCACTGCTATCCTCCTGCTGCCATTGGCTTTGTGGTTTACCTGATATATGACAATTAAGAGATCTGCTCCTGGCCTCCCTCTTGGCAGGGATAACATGTGATTCCTGTAGCATGACATGAGCCCATTGGGAGCAATGCAGCATTTCTGGAAATTAAAGTATAATTCTCATCATTTTAATATTTTTCCTTGTCAAGTCTATCTGTACAGGTTATAACTGCACAACCCTCCAAGCTTACACACAGTGATCTTTCAGATTTAGTCAATGTTTCCAAACAGTTGTTAAAAACCCATAAAGGTACTTCCACTTCATAAAGGGCACTCCACATTACTATCCACATGTCTTGGGGTGTAAGCTTCTTAGGCAGTTCATCTCTGAACAGCTCAATTCCTGATTTCTCTCCTCATACACACATAGGTGACTCCTCCTTGTTTTGAGAATCAATTGATGAAGGCAGGGCAGTAGATGTGATCTATATGGACTTCAGTAAGGCATTCGACAAGGTTCCCCATGGGAGACTGATTAGCAAGGTTAGATCTCATGGAATACAGGGAGAACTAGCCATTTAGATACAGAACTGGCTCAAAGGTAGAAGACAGAGGGTGATGGTGGTGGGTTGTTTTTCAGACTGGAGGCCTGTGACCAGTGGAGTGCCACAAGGATCGGTGCTGGGTCCTTTTTGTTATTTACATAAATGATTTGGATGTGAGCATAAGAGGTGCAGTTAGTAGGTTTGCAGATGACACCAAAATTGGAGGTGTAGTGGACAGCGAAGAGAGTTAACTCAGATTACAACAGGATCTGGACCAGATGGGCCAATGGGCTGAGAAGTGGCAGTTCCTATCGGAAAGATGTTGTGAAACTTGTAAGGGTTCAGAAAAGATTTACAAGGATGTTGCCAGTCTTGGACGATTTGAGCTATAGGAAGAGGCTGAACAGGCTGGGGCTGTTTTCCCTGGAGCGTCGGAGGCTGAAAGGTGACTTTATAGAGGTTTCCAAAATTATGAGGGGCATGGATAGGATAAATAGACAAAGTCTTTTCCCTGGGGTCAGGGAGTCCAGAACGAGAGGGCATAGGTTTAGGGTGAGAGGGGATAGATATAAAAGAGACCTAAGGGTCAACTGTTTCAGGCAGAGGGTGGTACTTGTATGGAATGAGCTGCCAGAGGATGTGGTGGAGGCTGGTACAATTGCAACATTTAAGAGGCATTTGGATGGGTATATGAATAGGAAGGGTTTGGAGGGATATGGGCTGGGTCCTGGCAGGTGGGATGAGATTGGGTTGGGATATCTGGTTGGCATGGACAGGTTGGCCCGAAGGGTCTATTTCCATGCTATACATCTCTATGACTTTATAATTCCAGCAATATGTTTTATAGTCTCCTTCTAGCAGAGAGTTTTTTGTTAACTCAATAATTTTCCTCTCATAAAGTTTTACACATCTCACTCATTACCATTTTATCTCACTCATTGGTTTTGAGGAAATTTTATAGGCCAATAAAGTATGAATATATCTTTCAAAACAAAAGTCAGATATTTCTATTTGATCAGGTAATATCATTTTTCTTGTTTGTTCTGTATCTTAGATTATCCCAATTTTTTTTCTTCAAAAATAACTCTTAAATTCAAAGTTATCTCATTTTTAAATAACACTGTTATTCAGCTAGGAAAAAGTGAGGACTGCAGATCAGAGTCGAAGAGTGTGGTGTTAGAAAAGCACAGCCAGTCAGGCAGCATCCATGTTATTCCTGATGAAGAGCTCATGCTCAAACTTTGGCTCTCCTGCTCCTTGGATGCTGCCTGACTGGTTGTGCTTTCCCAGCACCACACTTTTCAATACTGTTATTCAACTAATAGATTCCGTCCAATATTTAGTTTATTTCTCTTAATCAGAAACTTTTCTATTTTTGTACCCATAGAAACCATTAAGATTGTGTGTGTATGTGCATGGTTTTAGAGCTTTCCTGGAATCTTTTAAAATTTCAGATTTGAATACCAACTCAAGTTAATTTATTTTAGTTCATCAACTTCAATTATCTAAACAAGTAATTTTCGAGGAAACGTGAAAGTAATGTTTCAAAATACTTTCCCCTAATATTTCAAGTTTTTAAGCTTATTTTTAAGGTTCTGTGACAAGTACACTTCCTTTTAACAATTTAAACTTAAAACTCAGACTGTTTCAGACCCAAATTATTTCCCAAGTTCCAATAAGGAACTTCCAACATTTAAAATGACCCTGTTCTCACATGAGTAAATGCATATCTGAGTTAAAATTCCCACATGTTTAGCTAATTATATCAAGCTGTGATTTTTGACCAGGAATCACAACTTGAGTCTTATAACTTAAAACATTTAGTTTGTTTAAGTAATTGCACTCTCCTTGTAATCCAACTCATATTCTTTGATGTGAAGTTCGTTTTTATAAGGTGCTGATACCCTTGTTGCACAACTGCCCTTTAGGGAAGAAAACATACAGAAACTTATCCACATACATTGTCCACACCAAAGCCTTTATCATATTCATCCACATTAACAGAAGTTTCCTCATATTTACCACAATTTCTGCAACACTCGTTCAATTTAACAATTTAAAAAGAAAGAAAACAAAAGGCATAAAGACAAAAGACAATCTTGTACAATTGCCTGAACTGCATATCATCACCAAATTTCTGATATTTGGTGGCCTCTTTGTCTAAATTACCCTAATCAACATCTCTCCAGTCTCCCCAGGGAAAGCGTCAGCCACTCTCTGTATTTGCAAGCTTTCTGCTTCGATGCTTGTCATGTGGTTGCAATGTTTTATTTTCTTTTGTTAACTTTTAACCTCTACTTGTCCTAAGCAGGATGGCATACACATAATAATATCACAATTGCCTTTTCATCTGTAACCTTTGAACTGCTTGTCCTATCACTCCTTTTACTATTCTGGAGTCCACTTGGGATTCTCATCATCCTTCCTTCAACCTTCTTTATATGTTCTACTAAGAAAGCCCCTTTAATCCCCACCAACTTCCATTCTTCATCATGATTCAATTTTTTTAGCTCAAGTGCATCAGACATCTCTTGAAGCTGATAGCACCCCGTTACTTTTTTACTCCTATTTACGCAAATATCCTCCATTTACCGAGGAATAGTACCTTCGCACACATACCCTGCACTTACCTAAGTAATATTAACTTAACGCATACACTGACACATGGTACCACTTTAACATTTCAATGCTCACCCCATTTGTTTGGTTTATATAACTGGTAGTCCCAGAGGGGATACTATCAAATGGTCAATACGGCCATATCATTTAAATGTATCCGCCCATCCTCTGCAGGCTATTCAAGGCCCCTCTGTGCTCTAGGTTTACTGAGATCCTGCTGACTTGTTGTGGAGATGTTCAGATACCACCCCAGAATCTGAAAAACGTGGGTTGTAAAGTTTTACTTTAGCATAAAATGTGAGTCCTACAGCATGACCTGACCTCCTTCTCAAAGAATCATTGATTACATTGGTCATTTCCCCAATAGGAAGATACTAATTATAAACAAGACACAATTCTTTTGACTATATTATTCCAGCTGATCCAATTAGTGATTGTAAACTTCAATCAACTGTGCAGTTAATCAGTTCTAACATTCACTTAATTACAAATAACCCATTAACAAATTTGCACCAAGCAATTTGCTGGCCCATAAATGCTTTGATACAGTGAGCATGTGAAATATACAAATGCAGAGATGAATATTCAAGCTAGCAACAAAAAATAATAAAAGTTGTTTTGTAAAAGCTTTGTAATACCAGGAACCATTAAAGGTCAGTGGTGTCGGAATGGATTGTCATGGAGAGACATTTTGGGAAAATGAAGTGTTTGATGGTAGTAAAGGCAATGACAAGGCCTAGGGAGATAAGGAATGCCAGTGTTATTCCTGACTTTCCATGGAAAAGGCTGGAACAGTACTTGATGTTCTTCAGTAGAGGTTATTGGGTGCATAGTAAGATAAAGCATATAATGTCTGAAACTTTAGAAGAAAATAAGATAAAAGACTGAAAATAGGGTTGTTGATGATGGGACTGCAGTGGAAACGTTGGATTGCTGGGGTGTAGAGCTTTTCAGAATCCAAGTAGAGGCCAATATATAAATCTAATGAATGAGAATAGATAAATCTAAGATCAAAATGGTGTAATAGAGAAAGCACCGGGGACCAATACGTAGTGAGATATGGTGACATGATGGTCTTTTGTGTTCAGGCGTGACTAGTATTTTATTGGTGAGCTGCATGAACTGACTATTTGCCCCTGTGCATTCTGAAACTTGCAGATAAAACCTAATGGGGGGTGTGAGTTGGAGTGTCAATTCAAGAACAAGCTAGAACATTTTTTGGTACACTTCCTGCCTTCAACAAGGTCATTAAAAAACTAAGAAAGCCCTTAGATTCCTTGTAAGAGCTCCAGTGGTCCCATGTGAATGAGACTTTTCAACAGATAAAGAAATGGGACAGGCATGAGCTGTGTTCCCATCTCTCATTTCTTTTTGCCTAATGCTCTCCAGCAATGGGTATTGGACCTCAGACTATGTAACCAATTGGTCTCCCACATATTTTGAATGGATGTGTTGACTATTCATTTAAAAGCCTGCCTGAAAATTAACTCAGCTAGGAAAATATTTAGATCAAACATTCAACTGCTGGCTTCCTGGTTTGTGGAAAGGAAATGTGCAAGCAACAGTTGACTATTTTCCACTAATCAAGAAGCAATTTTGGAACAAGTAAATCCCATCTTGACTCAGGAAGTTCCTTTATTCCAATTTATAGAGTCATAGAATCATAGAGAGGTACAGCACGGAAACAGACCCTTTGGTCCAACTTGTCCATGCTGATGAGATATCCCAACCCAATCTAGTCCCACCTGCCAGCACCTGGCCCATATCCCTCCAAACCCTTCTTCTTGCAATATTTAGAATAACCAAAATTTTTGGTGTGTTGTTTTTGCGTATCGCTCTTTACTGTCTACAGATTTCCCCTCTAGCTCATCTCCATATGTTTGCTGGTCTGTAATGCACATGAGAATTGAACTATTTCCCTGCCTAGTTATTAATTCTATCCATATGCAGTCTGTGTTAGCACAAGTATTAAATTTTACTGTTGTGAATCAATCCTTAACAAAGACTGCCATCCATCTCTCGAAAATATTATAAATAAGAACACTAAATTCCATCTTATGCAAATAAGATTCACATAGCCACAAATGTTTCTAACTCTCTCATTTGGTTCTGAATGTTTAATTCATTAATACATATGCCCCTCAGTTGATTACATTTTATCATGTTTAGTTTTTTTCTCTAATTCTGCTGTTTACAGTGTTATGTAAAAAGAATAATGAACTGATCACTATTTATTCAGTTGCATGATCGAGACAATAAATTGAATCGGTTCAAATTTGCCTCAGGGGAAAGTGTGTTGGTAGCATTTCTAATACATCAAGGACATTGAGAGGTGAGAGTAGGGGAAGATGGAGAGGGATGAAATGTATTCAAAATGCTTGACGACTTTGACAAAAAGTAACCACAAATCAGTGAATAAAATTCTATATATAGAAGTTAAACTTTGAAATGTTAACAGCACATTGATATTCACTGAGCTAGCTACATAGTAAATCTCCCTGCTCTTGCCTCTGTATAATTGTTTCCATTTGTCTCTGCATATAGTTCAAGCCCTTTACTGCCTCCGCACAATGCTGCTCTGAATTTGATTGGTTCCTCCAGCTAACTACTTGCCTCTATCTTTTGTTTGCTTTAGCTCACAGTATTGCTCTTTCAGTTAAAGTGTTTTTCAGCTAACTCTGGACTGCCGAGAAATGAAATGGGGAATAAGGGAAGGAGGTAGTAGGGGTTATTTTGGAGAAGAGTCAGAAAACTGCAGTATTAAAAGATAAGATTCAGCAAACTAACGAGAAAGACAAAGCAGACCACAAGAAAGGAAGCTAGAGATTAAAAGGAAGAGCAAAGTAAAATGTGATGTAATTGTCCCAAATTAGTAAAGTACAAAGAAGATATAAGATCAAACGAGTAAGAGACAAGGATAAATACATTGAACAAAAACTTATCAGAAAATAAGACAACAAAAGAGAAAATGCAAGTGGGAAAAAGGGGCATTGAACAAAAATGTAAACTAGAATATTAAGTGGTAAAGAAGCTTGACTTTAAACTGATGCCTCACTGGAGTAATAACACTGAATCATACAATCCCAGAACATACACATTGGAACCTTAGTTCGTATTGAGGTAGCTGTACTTGGTTGAACCGTCATTAGGATAGGAAGGGGAAATTCACCCTGAGTTCCTGACATTAGGGAGCTTGATGAGGTTTAGAGGTTATCCTGTCCCTCACAATTATATTTCCAATATGAGTCAAGAAAAATACTGCTGCTGATTCACCACCTCCCAGGACGGCTTTCATCAAGATGAGTTTCACCAGTATTTCCCAAATGTTTCCCACTCCAAGACTTGAAAGTTTCGGTGACGCCTCAGTAAAAACTGAGAGTTGTGGAAGAAGACCTGGGAGAGCGAGGTGTGTGAGGGACAAGACCTTAAAAACCAGGGTGAGGGGGAGGTGGTGGCAGCATTGGGGGTGGGGTGGGTGGGGTGAGTGGTGGGCAGAGATCCTTAGCAGATTTGGTGACCCCAAAATTTCAGCTCATGACCCTACTTGGGTCGGGTTCAGGGTGCTGTCCTAAGTAAACACAAGTTGGCATTGATTTCCTCCTGTTTCAACGTAAAGAAGTAACAAATATGGCCTATATGTTTGGTAATTTTGCAAGAATTCCCGACCATCAGCCATTGCTTTGGTGGATGTGCTATAGAAATTGAAACAGAGATAGACTATTCAGTGCAAGTGGTCTATATTAGTGTCTCTGTTTCCCATGAGCTTCTTTGAACTCAAATTTATCTAACCCTATTAGCATCTACTTCATTTCTTGTCTCCCAAGCATATTACTAACTAACATTCCAAAGTTTGGAGGGCTATCCCACAGTATAAGTCAAGCAAATGCTTGACGTAAGCATTGTAATGGAGTCATAACATTGCAGCCAATATCTGAGACCATTACTATGTTTGCATATGTCCTATCCTATCAACAGGCCACTCCCATCAGAGGTGCCAGCACACTGATATTCAGTCAGGAAGGAATCCTGACAGAATAGGATAGGACAGAAATCACAGACCAGGGTACTGCTCCCAGCCAAGTACAGCTTTGACCACTCACCCTATCACCCCAGCCCCTGTCCTGGTCACACACTTGACCTGAGCAAAATGGGCCCCACCCCAACCTCAGCAAAACAGCCCTGCCCAACTACGTACATCCTGTACACACAAGCAGGAAAATTCCAATGCAGCCAATTGCCATCTGATCTGACTACTTCCTATTATCAGTAATAGCACTTGCTGAGCAAAAACCTACTCACTGATGGCCAGTCTAGAATCTTCCAGGACCTCAGCCTTGGTTTAAATATGGATAAAAGAGCTGAATTCAGTTAGAGTCATACTTGGCACAAAGCAAGATCATTGTGGCTGTTGGAGGTCAGTCATCTCAGCTCCAAGACATCTCTGCAGGAATTTCTCAGGGTAGTGTCCCCAACCATCGTCAGCTGTTTCATCAATGATTTTCCATCCATCATAAGGTCAGAAGAGCAGATGTTCACTGATGATTGCGCAATGTCAGCACCATTTGGAATTCCTCAGTTACTGAACCAGTCCATTTTCAAATATGGCAAGACCATATGATGGAGGAGGAGAAGTAGGCCATACAGCCCATTGTGTCGGCTCTGCTATTCAATGAGATTGTGGCTGATCTGACCATCCTCAATTCTACTTTGCCATCTTTTTCACATGAGCCTAGATTCCTCAACCAAAGAAAAAAAAAATCTATCTCAGCCATGAATATACTTAATGACCCAGCCTCAACAGTTCTCTGTGCTAATGAATCCACAACCCTCTGAGAGAAGAAAAAGATCCTCCTCATCTGTGTCTTAAATGAGAGCTTGGCCTCTGGACCTAGATACTCCCACAGATGGAAACAATCTTAACACGTCTAGCCTGTCAAATTCTCTAACAATCTCTTGGACAATATCCAGACTTGGGCTTTCTAGTGATTGGAACCAGGGCCAAATGGATCTCATTGAGTATGAAATCTTTGAATGAGGTTGTTAACCTGGGCCAATCAGGGAGCCTTGGCTGGCCAATGTAACCAGGAGAGGATTGAGTTTTGCCCTCATTTCCCTGTTAATTGATTGAACAGTTGGGGTTTGAGATTTGGCCTTCCTGCCCCTTCCCCTGTACATAATATTGTTTTGTAAACTGCTGTTTTTTGTTTATTGTCAACTGTTTGTATTTTGTATGGTTTCATCAAATAAAACAAAAACCCTGGAGATTCAAGAGTTTCTTCATCCAAGAGACTGGCTGAGAGCTGACTGGTCTGAGCCCATGTACTGTGCACGTGTAAATAAAGGGTGACATGCTCACGGAATGCCTGTTTCCTTGGAGTTATTTCAGTGGTGATGAGCGAAAACAGTGTGCTCCTGAAGAAAATTCACTCGCAACAGTTGTCTTTGAGTCAGGGTAAGCATTTCTGGCATCATGCTGTTATTCAGGAAGCTTGACTCATTCGATCCTGTCTTCGAAGACAGGCCCTGGGTATGTGGAAAGAATGCAGTATTTTTCTGGGTAAATGACATTGGGGCAGATGAAAATAAGTTACTCAACTGACTGCTTGCAGACCTGCAGCTTTTTTGGTTATTAGGAGCTGAACATTCCTAGAGGCACGGGATACTAAAACCTTTCAAGAATTGACAGATTTAGCGAAGGAATATTACAAACCCAACCTTCCTCTAATTCTGAGATGCTTTTAGTTTTATTCAGCAGTTCAAGAACCAAGAGATTCTGTGTTAGGATATTTGATGAGGTTACGATGACCAGGAGAGGCATGTGATTTTGGGTTAACCCTGAATGAGATGCTGAGAAACCATTTGGTATGTGGGATTAATGATGTAACTATGCCAAAGCGCCCACTAGCTGAAGCCCAACAGGACTTCAAACAGGCACTACAATCCCAATAACAGGTGTTACTGAGATGAGATGCCTCCTCGTCCAGTATCAGGGTAGTTTTGGCTCACCAGTGGCCCAATGGAGAGGAATGCCTGATAGTGTATGCTTCCAGGACTTTAGCTGATGCTGAACACAAATGCGCCCACATAGAGAAGGAAGGATTGGCAGTCATCTTTGGTGTGATAAAGGTCCACCAATATCTTTGCGGACAGAAATTTGTCACACTACCGGATCACACCGGATCAAAGTGGTTGCACGTGCATGGAGTTCACTCGGCAAACTCGGGGATGATGATTGAAAAGCTGTGAGCAGGTTGCTTTGTCCTGGATGGTGTCAGCTTCCAATGTTGTTGGAACTGCATATTCCATCACACACATAACTCTTGCCTTGAAAATGGTGGACAGGCTCTGGGGAGTCAGGAAATCAGTTATTCGCTTCAGGATTTCTCATCTCTGACATGATGTTATAGACACAGAATTTATTTGGCTAGCCCAGTTCAGTTTCTGGTAAGCCACAGGATGTTGATAGTGAGGATTCAGTGATAGTATTACCATTGCATGACAAGGGGTGATGTTTAGATTCTCTTGTGTTGGTCATTTCCTGGCACTCTGGTGGCGTAAGTATTACTTGCCACTTTTGAAGCTATAACTCTGAGAAGGCAGATACTCAGTCAGCAACTCACCCTTCATATACATGTGCACACTACATAAGCTCTGAGCAGCTAGCTCAGACCCAGATCCGATAATGACAAAGAATTACTTGAGTTCCAATGCTTATCTCTGCCAGCCAGGGCTTCCTGATTAGCTCAGGTTAACAACCCCAAGCAAGGAGTGTGTAGTCACCTGGCCCTGGTTCCAATCACTCCATCCCTCCCCCTACTAAGTCCGGGTTGTAGACATGCTCTTTTTCTTGTAGCTTTTCCTGGGACATTTTCACCCCACATCTGGTTCCTCTGACACTGAATCAGACCCAGGCAGTGTGTACCTGACCATAGCTTGTCTCTCAGACCCAGAGTGTCTCGGGAGAGTATCCTCCTCTTCTTTAGCCGTTAATGATATTGAAGCGGCATCCATCTTGGAGATTTCTAGTCTGAGGTGGAAGTACTATATTTTCTGACATGTTTTCTTTTTCAGAGGTACCAGGAATGTTTTGCTCCTGCCCTGTTTGTGAGGTAGCAGCTTTCAGGTGATCCACATGTTTGTTCAGGACAGTGTCACCCACCCAAACTTTGTATGTCATGGGATCTGACCTTGTGCTGACCTTGCCTCAGGTCATTTCCATGGTTTCGACACTAAACTTCATCCCCTGAAGTAAACTGTCTCTCTCACTTACGGGAAGCATGTGGCTCACATTGGTGGTCCTGCTGCTGTGTCAACCCTCAACAGGTCCGAGAATATTAGGTTTAACTTGGTGTGGAATTTTCTCCCATTAGTAATTCCACTGGAGCTATCCCTATAGTTGCGTGAGGGGTGGTCCAATAATCAAACAGGAACTGTGAGACAGTTTGGTATCTAGTGAAGCTGTAGACTGATTCTTCAGGATTTGGACTGTACTTTCCGCCAGACCATTGGACGATGAGTGGTATGGAGTTGTCATTCAACTTTAGGAATTACTTGAGTTCCAATGATATCCCATTGTCCACAACCAATGCTCCTGGGAGTCCATGTATCAAGGACAGGTAGACAATAATTCCTGGCCCAGCCAGCGATGCCAAAATTCCATGAACAATTGAAAAAAAAGAGGGAGTGACTTTCAAAAGTCCCTCCCTTCCCACTGCTTAGTTCTTTGATCAGGCCCTCAGTGCTTTAGAATGAGGGCTCCCCTCTCCTCCCTCTCTGATCTCTTTTTGGCCTCCTTCCTGGTGAGACCTTCACCCTCTGCTGGATAAAGACCAGTAATCATAGGGGGAGGTTATTAAATCAGCCAATCTAATGGCTTCAAGTGTAACACAACCAATGAGTATCCCTGCTTCAGACATAAAGTGGGCACCGATATCGAGGTGGTGAGGTTACCATTCACCCAGCTGATTAAATGCTCACCAATCAAATGTACTATCAGGGAAGGGCATTAAAGACCAACCATTACATCTGCAATATTGGAATTAACTAGCCTTGTGTTAGTACATCCCACAATTAAATCATTTCAGGGTAAATTTTCCTTGACACTATATGAGTTCAGACTACATACGAAAAGTCCTGGTTGGAAAGTGCAGCTATAATAATTGCAACTCTCAAACCTTATCACAAGTGGATTTCAACAGGTTACTCACACCTTGTGGCGTTAGTGGATTTGCACTGCTTATTCAGCGTGGTGTGTGTTTGCAGTTTCATCCTGGAACTGTCACAGTGTAGCACAGAGTTTTTCACTTCCTCACACTAATGACACCTCCGCACAGAAACGTAGATAGCAAAAGCCCATTAAAATTCTTGAAATCAAGTTCTTTCGAGAGTGCATTTCACAAGATCGAGATATATCTTCGCACATGAAGGCTGTTCCCTGGCACAGACAGCTGGAGGAGGGGTTATGTGTTTACTGAGTGGAAAGAGACGCCTTGGACTGTACATTAGCAAAGTGATCTCTAGTAGCTTCAGACAGATCTGCCGGTTCAGGCAGCTCTAAACATAGTGCTGGATATTCCAGAATTAACTGGGGCTGTATTCAGCTGTGGGGCACAAAGATAGAGCCAGCCGTGTTCTGTGAAAGGGGCTTTGTGTTTGGCCAAGCTGTAAACCTATTTACAATGTGGGGGGAGAGAATTTAGCACGTTTTAGACTCTGTGAGCACTATAAAGCTCTCTGAGAGCAGCAGAGGCTCTCGTTCGATGACAAGTGCAAATATTAGTTGCAAGGTGAAAATGTCCTGTCAATAAAGTGATAAAAATGAGCTTGTACGTAATAGAATAAGGTAACTAACTGCATGGGAGAACTTTCGCGGAACCGTTCGTATTTGGAAACCTTTTAAGAACTGTGATCAATTCTAACTGGTACTTCAGTGGAAGAATGCAATTTAAAAAAAAACTGGTCAACAGACTTGAAGTTTCGGGAATTTCTGAAGAAGGATTTCTCTTCCCAGACCTCCTCCATTCCCTCCCCTTTTTTTTTAAATCAGAGCACTTATCCACTGAAGGAGTCACATTCATGCATTGCTTCTCCCACTGCTAATCACTTTTCTGAGTTCAACAGAGTTCTGAATTCATCGGGTCTTGCTACATTCTCCGAGTCTGCCGCTTTGGAGAGACCTAACAGTGAGTGCAGTTGAATGCAGAACTTTGATCGTTATGAGTGGGGAGTGTTGACCCTTAGCACAGGCATGTTCTTCAGAATACAGATGGTGGGGGCGGATCATACATCCTGAAACGATGCTGTTATTCGATGGGATGTCGGCTATACTCTGAGGAAGATGGTAAAGCTCTTTTTTTTTCATCCCCCATCCAGTTTCGAAATGTTGACTTTGAGAAGTTTGTTGCTGGATATTCACCGTATCATACTATCGAGAACTTCATGTGAAATTTCTAAACTTAAAAAAATGCAGTATTTCAAAAATTAATGCATTAAGAAACATTCTTTGGAACATTATTCAGTATTGGAATAGTGCAGGAAAGAATTTTCTTGGTATTTTGTGCAAGAAAACTGTTTACTAAGTTTTGATTGATTACAGATGTTAAGTGTATTTTTATCTCCTGAAGCTAGACTCAAAGATTATCTTTGCTAATTGTAGAAATAACAGGCGTAAGTGATACGTATGTCTGTTTATGCTAGGTGTATTTTATAAATAATATTGGCAATCATTAAATTTCATGACTAATAGAGAGTTCATATTTCTTTCATATTTGTGTTGTTATTTTGAATATCCTACTCGAACAATAAATAGGCATTAACAAATTCATCTTTGGGAATCTCTATGCATTGAGGGCATGTGTGACACAGGCACAAATCAAAGCTGGTTATTGTCACTGACTGAGAGAAGGTTACTTTCAGTGTTATAGCTTGTAAGATGTTGTCTGATGGATATGATACAATTAGCAGAATTAATGGGAACCTGAGTGTGGGAAGATTGCAAGGGAAAGTGTTAGTCTTGTCTGGAACATAAATGTTTTTCCTTCAATAAGAGGAATGTGGTCATCACTTCCAAGACCATCATCTGTCACCCACTCCTTATTGCCCTTGAGATGCTGACAGGGAGCTGCTTTCCTGAATTGCTGCAGCCCATGTTCTGTAGAAACACCCACTCCTGGACTTTGACCCAACAACAGTGAAGGAATGGCAATACATTTCCAATTCAAAGTTATTGTCTGAGGGATTCTTAAGGAAAAAAAAGACCGAAACATGTTAGAAAGTGAAGTAGTCCAATCTGAAACTAGGGTCATAAATATTAACAAAGGCAACAACAAAGGTCGGAAGGGTGTATTGACTGCATAAGACTGCTTAACTTGATTAAAAGGTGTGACAGTAGATAGGCAGTGGTTAATATTTAAAGAAAAAGGCATGGGTTCAAGCAGGAAATGTAGCTTAATCAAACAAAATAAGCAAAACTATAAAAACAAATTTAGCAAACTGAGGATAATATTATATTCAAAAAGGGATCTATAAAGTTGCTAGAAAAAGTAACTAACTCTTTAGAATTTTGAAAACAAAGACCAGTGGGTCTGAGGGTACAAATATGAGTGTGAGATTAAACTTGAAGGAACACAAAAGTGGACTGTAAGAGCTGAGAAAGTATGTAAGAAAAAGGTCTATCATGACAAATGTAGGTCAGTTGCCGTCTGAAATGGCATAATTGATAATGGAGAACAAGGAAATGGCAATGCAATTAAACAGCTACTTTTGTTCTGTCTTCACAGAAGAAGACACAACAACTTCTTAGAATTCGAGGGAAGCAATAATATTTGAGCATGGCAGAATTGAAAGAAGTTAGTATTAGTAAACAAAAAAGTGCTGGAGAAATTAATGGGATTGATAACGGATCAAGAAGTAGGCAATAATAATTTATATCATGAAATAGTGGCTGTTGCTTCTGAAGTTCTGGCAAATTGGAGGGTGTATACCATGTAAACAAAAATAAGAACAGAGAGAAAGCAGCAAGTTACATATCAGTGAGCCTACCATCAATAGATGGGAAAGTGCTGAAGTCTAATATAAAGAATATATGATAAGAGAACACTTAGAAATTACCAAGGGAGTTACATAAATTCAACATGAATTAATGAAAGGGAAAATGTGTTTAACAGAACTTTGTTGAAGCTTTTTTGAGAATGTATTCAGCAGAACAGGTGAGGGAGAATAGTGGATGTGGTGTGTTTGGATTTTCAGAAAGCCTTTAATAAAGTCCCACATAAGAGCTTATTGTGCAAGACCAAAGCACATGGAATTGGTGGTAATAAATTGGCAGGGTTGAGAACTGGTTCGCAGGCAGCAAATTGAAAGGAATAGATGGGTCATTTGCAGAGTGGAGGTGTATCACAGGGATCAGTGCTTCATTCTCAGCTCTTCAACTAGCAACAATTTGGATTAGGGAATCAAGATAAATATTTTCATATTTCCACAAAACTAGGTAGGAATGTGAATGGGAAGAAGATTAAGAGACTTAAGGGTAATTTGGACAAATTAAGTCAGTAGGTAAATACATGGCACATGCAGTATAACGTGGATAAATGTAACATTGTCAACTTCAGTCAAAATTGAAATGGCAGAGTATTATTTAAACAGTGATAGATTGGGAAATGTTGGTTTACAAAGGGATCAAGGGTGCTCTTATACTCTAATCATTGAAAGCGAGCATGCAGGGGCAGCTGGCAGTTAGGAAGCTAAATGGTGTGTCGGCCTTCCTTGTAAGGTGGTTTGAGTAAAGGATGAAAGAACTCTAATTGGAGTTTCACAAAGCTTTGGTGAGACTTCTCTATGAGTATTGTGTGCAGTTTTGGTCTCCTTATCAAAGAAAACATGTACATCCATAAAGAAAATACAGTGAAGGTTCATCATCCTGATTACTGAGATGGCAGGTTTGTTGTATGAGATTAGGTCGACTGGGCCTGTATTCACTGGAGTGTAAAAGAAAGAGAAGGGATCCCATTGAAATATATGACATTCTGACAGGTCTGGGCAGACTGGATGCAGGAATAATGTTTCCCCTGGCCAGGGATGAAGAAATCAGGATATACTGTCTGCCATTTTGGCATATATTCAGGGGTGTCAAACCTTTAAATTCTCCACTGCAGAAGGCTGGGAAGACCCAAATTGTGAATGTATTGAAGGAAAAATACAGCTCTGCAAGCTAAAGCTGTCAGGGCATATAGGGAGAGAACAGTCAAGGCATATAGGGAGAGAACAGTCAAGGCATATAGGGAGGGAAGAGTTTTTGAGATAAAAGGATCAGTCGTGATCATGCTGATGGCACAGCCAATTCTGTTGATCAAACGGCCTACTTCAGTTTTTAATTCCTGTGTTTCTATGTGTGTGGCCTGGAGGGGCACTTGCATGCAGTGGTGTGTCCATGCAACTGCTGTCCTTGACCTTTCAGTTGGTAGAGTCAAAGCTTTGGAAAGTGCTGTCAAAAGAACCCTGGCGAATTGTCACTGCTGGAGGTGGAGAAAAGGGATGCTTTAGGTGGTGATTAGGGTACAAAAATTCAAGCAGAATATTTTGTCTAGATGGCGTAGAGCTTCTTCAGTTGTTGCAGTCACATTCATTGAGGCAGATGGAGAATTCCATCATACTCCCTCAACTTTCTCTTCTGGATAATGGATTGGTTTAGGGCAGTCACCTGAGAATTTTTGGATGGGATACTCACCTGAGAATTTCCAGCCCCTGATCTGATCTGTTATATTTGTGGTTGCTCTGCTTAAATGTCTGGTCAATGGTAACTCTCAGCATATTGATAATGGGGAATTCAGTGATGATACTATCATTGAATATCATGACATATTGGAGCTATACTACTCTTGTGTTAGTCATTGCTTGGGTTTTTGAGTTCAGTGGCAAGTCACCTGGATTGGGTGACGTTAGTGATAAAAATGGTCTTTGTGATGGCAAAGATTTTGGGGTTGAGTTTTTCTAAACTTCTGTTTCACCCACCAGTGACACTGAAAGCAGGCATTAAGTTCATGTAGATGATGGTACCCTAGGCATTGTGTTTCTGGTTGCAATCAATTAAGCGGGCTGTTTTCTCACAATAGAGACATTGAGATTCCACAAATAAAAAAAATGCATACAAAACTCATTTTAAGGACCAAAGAGTCTCTTTAGTCATTATTATGAACAAAGTTTCCTGTTAAAATCCCAATTACACTTTAATTAACAACGTTTAATTTGTTCAAAGGTTTTTACAATGAGGCTATGGTGTATAAATAGAAGTTTATTTCAATTCAAGTGACTTCTAAAGATTTCCATCTGTGGGGACTTCCACAGCATCCCCTGTGGCAAAGCAGGAAATCATAGATGGCAATCTCTGAATTTTTTTGTGTAGTTTTGTTGAAGTGGATTCCAGAAATTGCTGACTTTTTTTGTTGCCATGGCACCTGTAAAGAATTCTTTGTCTCTGACCATTTTCTCCAGAAGGTAAATATTGTTAAATTACTCAAGCACCTTAATATGTGTTTTCAGGTTATTGATTGGGGAATGTTTTCTCCGCCTTTTATTTTTTCTAAATGCCTTTATTGAATTTCCTCCTTTCCTTCTCTGCTCTAAAATGAAGAAACTCATCTCCTTCAGTCCATCCTCAGAACTGTAATCCGATAACCATTCTCCTGCAACTTTGATGGAAGGGGCTTTTCAGTACTGCACCAAGGTACACAACTTTGGGATTGGTATTTGTAGTTTCTTCAAAGATCAGTCACTGATGCAGTGGGGTTTTTTTGGAAAAGTTTGTCATGTTTAGCAAAAAGCTAAAATAATTTAAAAAAAACAACCAGCATACTTAGTCTCCTAATATACTCCAGGAATTGACAATGCTAATAAATTTCCAAATTAGTCAATCGAATTGCAAGCTATTTCTCCTGCATTCTAAATTAAGATGATTGTTTGAAATTTGGCATTCTTGCTTAAGTCCTGATGAGCAGAAGACAAAAACCTTTAGAAACATGTCTCTCTTTTCAGTAATATTTAAGTTCTGATGAATTCATTAAGAACTGAATAATGGGCCTAGTTTACTGAAGAAGCCTGAAAAGGGCTTATGCCCGAAACGTCGATTCTCCTGTTCCCTGGATGCTGCCTGACCTGCTGCGCTTTTCCAGCAACACATTTTCAGCTCTGATCTCCAGCATCTGCAGACCTCACTTCTCCTCCTAGTTTACTGGATCTTCTCCAAATAATCTTGTTCTGTCAAGAAAAAAAGGTCATACTTCACTTCGTTTCTGTAATGTTGCTAAAAACAGACACAAAGTTGTAGGTTTTCCACTTGCACTGATCAAGATTGTGATGCAAGAAGCCAAACTTAGAAAAGTAGCACCAATTTAAACAGCATGAGGAGAAGGCTATGTTTGGTTGGATTATGGTTAGCATGGAGATGCAACAAGAGCTATCAACTGTCAATCTTTATCAGCAGATTAACCTCCGATCTGTCAGACCATAGAATCATAGAGTACCGACAGTGTGGAAACAGGCCATTTGGACCAACAAGTCCACACCAACTCTCTGAAGAGCAACCCACCCAGACCCATCCCCCTAACCTATAACTCTGCATTTCCCATGACTAATGTGTCTAACATACACATCTCTGAACACTATAGGCAATTTAGCATGGCCAATCCACTCAACTTGCACATCTTTAGACTGTGGGAGGAAACCAGAGCGCCTGGCAAAAACCCACACAGACACGGGGAGAACGTGCAAACTCCACATCGACAGTCGCCCAAGGTTGGAATCGAAACTGGGTCCCTGGTGCTGTGAGGCAGCAGTGCTAGCCACTGTGCACAGTGCTGCCGATCTTCTCTGGTCAAGGCATTGCCATGGCAAATCTGATAGGGATTAGCAATCTACTTAAAAAGTGCAATATGTGCATAAACTCCTTTCACCTATAGAGAACAGGAGAGTAATTGTGAATATGTATAACTTTGAGTGCAAACATGAAACCCGCTGCATGGCTGACAAATAATAATCTTAAATTGGGTTCTGCCTTAGTGCAGTCTGGATTATTTAGTAAATGCTGTCCAATAGCGGAATTACATTAAGTGCCTGACACTGTTCTGAGACTTTCAAGAATGGGTTGGTTGGATCACTGCTCGCTGTGCACAGTTAAAAAGATATGTTGTTTGTTATGGTCTGCCAATACTTCAGACACACAGCCTATGTACCTGGCATCACCCTAAAACACATATACCCTATTACTCATTTATGTGGTCAGGACAGTGTCTTTTTGGCTTGATGGCAGCTTCCTGTTAGTAGAGAAAGCCACTTGAGTGTTTGCTGCAAAGTAGCAACATCAGATGGCTAGCTTCACCAATTCTTAAGACACTTACTCTTCCCATGGCATCCTAAGTTAGCCTGGACAGGTTTCAGGGCCAGGAGTGTAGCTATCAGCCTTTTCATGACTTTTTTGTGATATACAAACAGTGTTGAATGGATCAAGATAGCTGTTATTGCATAGGATAGGTCTAATTAGGCCTATCACAGAATCAAGCTTACACAGTGAACAAATGGATATTCATATTCTCATATACATGAGATTGTAAAAAAATGGTGTTCTTATGCCACATGGAACTGTAGGAATCTCAGTGCACTCAGGAAAAGTAGTTTATGGTAGACCAGAGTAGAGAACCTGTTGGCAAACTTCATAACTAACCAATGAAAGAGAGCTTATTTGATTGTTACATTTCGGTAGTATATTTGAGCACAGGATATAGTTTATTATAGTGCGTACAGAACTTGTTTAATTCAGCTGCAGAGCGAAATATTGCAAATGTTTTATGCACATATTAGAAGCAGACAAGGGGTAGGAGGTTAGTGGTCACTACTTCAAAGACACTTCTCATGGTTACCAACAAAAATGTTAGCTAGTGGGATTCCCATGGCAACACCAGCTATTTGTGGCATCATTAAACTGAACTCCATTGAGTGAGTTGTTAAAGTTATAAGTTCTGTGAGTTTTAAGAAATACACCAGAAAACAATTTATGATTATTAAACAGGTTTGCAGTACATTTCACTTGTGTATGCTGAATGTTACATGTATTTACACTCACAGGACCCTGTTCTACAAGAAGGTAAAAGATGTTTGTGCATGCATTGCACCTTTACATCGCAGAGAGGGTTATAGGGATAGCCAATTGCTGCAACATCCCCTACCTGTCCACTCTGAGGTTAACCAGCTTACTAAGATTTACAGTTAACAGTTCTAGCTGCATCTCCTTGCCAGCCATTGTCCAAGCAGTCACTCCCCTCTTCTCATGCTGGATAAATTGAGGTTCCATTTCAAATTTAGATTTCTTACATCCCAGTCCTGATCAGTATAGGATGAAAAGTTTTAAATTTGTGTCTTTTAGCAATTGTATGTTTTGTACTATCAAGCAATTATATCCATAATATCTCTTTTAGTCAGTCTTTTGCATGTTTACTAAATTAATTCTTACAGTATTTTATTCATTTTTGCAGAATAGACATTACAGACTGTATTTATTATGTGCACACAAAAAACCCACAAATTACCATGGGTACTGGAAATCTGAAATAAGGACAGAAAACTGGAAAATTAGGGATGTTAAAATAGATTTCAATTCATGCAGTGGCAAGAAAAGTGGAGAAGGGATAAAGAATAAAAGTGAGAGATTGTGAGAGTGGACAGTCCAAAAGTGTAAATGACAAAATAAATGATTGTGCAGTTAAAGGCAAAAAGAGATTGGTAATGGTAAAAAAAATGGATCAAATGAAGCTGATAGGAGGGTCACTGGCAGGAGCTGCTATTGACAAAAGTGGAAGCAATGGTTATGCTTCGAAATGGTTGACCTCAGTGTTGAGTCCAGAGAATTGAAAAATACCCTCTTGAAGCAGGAGCTGGTATTTCTTGAGCTGGGGTTTCATTAGAAATGTGCAGGAATTGGAACACAGAAATGGAACAGAGAATTAAGATGATAAGTGATTGAAAAATTACAAATTGCTTGATAGAGTAGTGATATTCTCGCACCTGTTGTAGCACTTATCTCCCTGTTATAGATGAAGGGCTTTTGCCTGGAACATCAGCTCTCCTGCTCCTCGGATGCTGCCTGACTTTCTGTGCTTTTCCAGCACCACTCTAATCTAAACTCTGATTTCCAGCATCTGCAGTACCCACTTCTGCCATTTATTGTCCATTTCTGGTTTCCTTTGAGAAGTTAACGATGGACTTGAATGAATCGTTGGTGTCCAAGCGGTATTGATAGAATCGCAATGCTGTTGGGCCAGGTAATCAAGGATTCTGCTTCTTTAGACAGTCAGTGCCAGTTTGCAATGTTAAATAACTCAAGAGTGCTTGAACTCCTCTGTGGCCTGCAACACTCATACTCTTTCTTATTTTGGTCAATTCCTTTGCAAGCGGTGTTGGCTGTATCTTGTTGCTAACCAACTGTCTTTGGATCTGGAGCACTGTCACTTCTTGAGGTTCTTTTCTCATAATTCCTTTTGTGTGGAAGTGATGCTGCCACCTATTGTTGGTATTTGCTATAAACAGTGTGTTGCTGATGATCTAAATTGTTGAGTTATGCTGCTGCTTAGTCACACTGTCTGCACAGACACGGGCAGTTACAATAATCCAGATTATGGGATTGCTGTTGGATTAAGTGTAATCACAAACCAGATTCACACTTTAAATCAGTGGTAATACATACACAAGCTCAGAATTTCTCAGAGTAAGACGGCTTATCATCCAACTTTATTTATAAATTCAGGAACAGTTTAAGTATTCAAAACATTTGACTGATTCTAAAATTGCGACTTAAATAATTTGTAACACCGGAGTCTCCACTAGAATGCTCTCTTGGAACAAAATAGTTCAAATACTACAGCAATAACTTTAGAATATTTATTGTAGGACATTCAAAACAGTAAAATGCTCCTGCATGGGTTGGTTATCAAACAAGTTTGACATTGAGCCAAACGAAAGAGATATGAGGGCCAATAACTGAAAACTCAAAGAGTTAGGATTTGAGGATCATCTCAAGGGAACAAAGTAAAGTGGAGTGACATAGAAGTTTATGGAAGTAATTTCAGAGCTCAGATTTCAGGCAACCAAAGAGACCAATGCCAAAGCAATTGCAATCAGGGATGCACAAGAGGCCAAAATTGGAGGAGTGTGGATAACGCAGAAAGCTGTAGGCATGGAGGCGAGGGAGATATGGAGGAACAAAGCAATGGATGGGTTTGAGAACTTGGATGAGGAGAACCTACAACCAACATGGCATTAAACAAAGATCTGGTTTATAGCTGACATGGTAAATGCCAACAGCCTGGCTTCTCCCACCTTAGGATAACTAAATGTCTTCAGCCATATCTCCAGGATATGTGCATGTGTTAAATATAAATTAACCTCTGAAGGTAGTTTCTTTTGACGGGAAACAAAGAGTAGAAATAATCAGGTCTTTTTCTGAGTGGCAGCCAATGATAACTGGGGTACCACAGGGATAAGTGTTTGGATCCCAACACTCACAGTATATACCAATGAGTTAGATGCAGAAACCTAATGTCATATCTCAGAGTTTGCAGGTCACACAAAGTTGGTTGGGAGTGTGTTGTGAGGAGGATGCAGAGAAGCTTCAGTGTGATTTAGACAAATTAAGTAAGTGGACAAATACCCGGCAGATGCAGTGTAATGTGAATACATATGAGGCTGTCCACGTTGGTAGAGAAGAAACAGGCAGGTAGATTATTATTTGTGTAGCAATAAATTGGGGAAAGATGTGGTGCAATGAGTGCATGATATCTTTGTACACCAGCCACTGAAAATAAACATACAGGTCCATCAGATTGTGAAAAAGGCAAATAGTATGTTGGCTTTCATATTAAGAGGATTCAAGTACAGGAGTAGGGATGTTTCACTAAAAATGTACAGGACATTGATAAAATCACACCTGGAATATGTGTGCAATTTTGGTCTCCTTGTCTGAGGAAGGATGTTCCAGATATGGAGGGAGTGCAATGAAGATCTACCAGACTGATCCTGGGATGATAGAACTGACATACGGGGAAAGACTGGATCAGTTAGGACTCTATTCGTGGAATTTAGAAGATTGAGAGGAATCATACAGAAAGATAAAAAAAACATTCTAACCGATTGGACACGGTAGATGCAGGAAGGATGTTCTTGATGATCAGAGAGTCCAGACCAATGATCAGAGTCTAAGGAGAAGTGATAGGCCTTTTATGACAGAGGTGAGAAGAACTTTCTTTACCCCAAATTCTGATCAGCCTGTGGATTCCTCAGCCACAGGAAACTGTTGAGGCCAAAACATTGAAGACTTTGAAGAAAGACGTAGTTCTTAGGACGAAATGGTTCAAAGGATATGGAGAGGAAGTGGGAATAGGGTACTGAGCCATCACCATATTGAATGCTGGAACAGGTTCAAAAGGGCTGAGCGGCCCACTGCTGCTCTCATATTCAATGTTCTTGAGCATACAATAGAGGAATAACTTGCTTTTTTTATGCTAGAAATGGTTGAATATTTATTCCGGGGTTGAGGGGAACTTGCAGGCAGTGGTGTTTACGTGTATCTGCTGCCTTTATCCAGTCTAGATTTCCAGCTCAGAAGGTGCTGTCGAAGGAGGCTTTGTGATCTGTTTCTAGTGCATCTTGCAGAGCATCCACACTACTGCCACTGGACATCAGTGGTGAAGGGAGTGAATGTTGAAGGATATGGTTGTGATGCCAGTTAAGTGGATCCTGGATGATATAAGATTTTATGAGTGTTATTAGAGCTGTACTCATCCAAGCAAATGGAGAGTATTCCAACACATTCCTGGTTTGTACCTTGCAGATGGCTGGTAGGTCTTGAGTTGTCACATGGTGACTTACTTGTTCTATGCTCTGACTTACTGTTGTAGCCATTGTAGTCCTGTTGCTCACGCAGTTCCATTTCTGTTTAATGGTAACCCCTACAGTTTGAGACTTCTTGACACTTATCACAGGTCTGGATATTGCTAAGTGGTTTATGCATCATCTCCTCCCAATCTTCTCCAGAGTTAACTCTCCCAACCTGACCCTCTCACTGAAGGATCCCTGAAGCCAGCCTCAAAGAATAGGTATTCTAGGACAATATCTGCAGGGGTGACTCAACTCCTCAGAGGGGTGCCCCTGTAATCCAAAAGAAGTACACTGAAAATAGACCTGCTCTTACCTGGTCCAGTCTCCACACTCAGGGCTCCAGACACCAGGGACTTCAAGATCCCATTTATGTGGAGCCAGCCGGTCACATCAACAGTCAGCTGCCTCTGGGAACTGCACGTGTGTGCCCAATCCCAAGTTCATTCCCATGGAAATGAGAGAGGCTTTACCGGGTTTGGACTTGCAATTCCAGCTGTCTTCTGGCAATTTTTGACATAGTGGGGACTCTCTTTGATCTGGTGAATACCAGGGTCCATGTGTCAAAGTGGTAGTGACTTCTGGTCAGGTAGCATCCGAGGAGAGTCGACATTTTGATCATAAACTCTTCAGAGCACCAGGGGGCCAAGTTCGATTCCAGCCTCGGGCAACTGTCTGTGTGGAGTTTGCACATTCTCCCTGTGTCTGCGTGTGTTTCCTCCGGGTGCTCCGGTTTCCTCCTACAGTCCAAAGATGTGCAGGTCAGGTGAATTGGTTGTGCTAAATTGCCCATAGGTACACCAGTCAGAGGGAAATGGGTCTGGGTGGGTTATTCTTCGGAGGGTCGGTGTAGGGAATCTTATCTAATCTAATCAGGAATGTAGGATGAAGGGCTGATGCTTAATACATGGACTCTCATGCTCCTTGGATGCTGCCTGACCTGCTGTGCTTTTCCAGTGCCACACTTTTTGACTCTGGTCTCCAGCATCTACAGTCCTCACTTTCTCCTGGTAGTGACTTCTGCTGAGGGATAGGTTAGGTGTTTTTTTCATGTAATTACCTTCTTCTTAACTCATTATCTACTCTTGCATGGGGAAAATGCCAAGTTTTATGGGAAAGAAGTCCTGAAGCCCGTCAGAATGTTATGAGCTTCATCAGCTGGGCACTGTATTTACCAGAGACCTGAATAGCATCACTGCAAACCAGGAACTTCACTCGGTATTTGCTATTCATCTCACCCAGCTCGGAATACAGCAGAGTCCAGGCAGAAAGTGGTGCCACACTTCAGCAATGCCTCCTGAAGGTTGCCCCTGATGGTTATCCAGGAGAGAAGGGAAATTTCAATTCCCTATGTATGCCTCCTGAAGGTTGCCCCTGATGGTTATCCAGGAGAGAAGGGAAATTTCAATTCCCTATCTTGACTGACAAAAGCAGTCTGGACAGACGTGGCTTGTGGAGGTCAGCACCTGTGAATATATTAGGTGAACTTGGTTCCAGTGCCACTAGAGAATGGAAGATCTGCTGTGCTCTGCTTTGTGATCAGACTTGCACCAAAGTTTGCACAAAAGAAGCCCCTTCCTTCTGAAGGGATCAAGCCACTAAAAACATTTGTACTCATTGGAGCTTGGAAGATGATGTCCACTCTTTGGATTTGTGAATATACCTTTTCCTGTTTTTGCCTAACAAGATTGTAACCTTGAAAATACATCCCTTGGTTTGAGGTGCAATGATAATTCGTGGCATTCTCAAGAACGCAGAAGTGCTTGCCAAGAAACAACCCACCTGAAAGGTTCAGGGAACCCGATTGCAAAACTTCAATCTATTGTTGGGAATTTTTACCTCCTCTCCAATTAAATTGCCCCACCCATGTTTGCAAAAGTTCAGGGCAATCCTAGAAAGGAGATACAGGAATCATTGATTGCTTAGCCACTTAACAGCCACTTAATCAGTTTTGAAATACAGTCATCTGTGAGTCTAAAATTAGGATGAAGTTCCGATAAGCAATATGTTGGTTTTTGAATTGGTTGGAAGGGGCCAAGTGACCAAGTCTGCTATTTTGAAAGGCGAATTAAAACATATTTGTTGAAGAGAATAACATCCACATTGGAATAGCAACCAAGGAATGCCATATAAATGTTAAACATCACACAACACCAGGTTATAATCCAACAAGTTAATTTGGAAGCATTAGCTTTCTGAGCACTGCTCCTTCGTCAGGTGGATGTGGGCTATACGATAGTAAGACATTGAATTTATAGCAAAAATTTACAGTGTGATGTAAGTGAAATTATATGTTGAAAAACACCTGGATTGTTTGTTAAGTCTCTCATCCTTTAAAAAGAACATGTTGGTTTCAGTTCTTTCCCATGTAAATCGCAGAACTTTTTTAAAGTTACATTCTCAAGTGAACTTTAAATGGAGGCTTGGGACTCCCGAGCCTCAAACTCGGCACCGCCCTCTGGACTTGTCCATCACTGTCTCCCTCACTTTCATCCACCTATCACATTCCCAGCTAATTTCCCCCCCACCCCCACCCCCATTTATCTCTCAGCCCCGACCCACAAGCCTCATTCCTGATGAAGGGCTTATGCCCGAAACGTCGGTTCTCCTGCTCCTCGGATGCTGCCTGACCTGCTGTGCTTTTCCAACACCACACTCTTGACTCTTCCAATTCCAGTCTACTTCATCTTTTTGCTATTCATTGCTCCACTAGTTCTAACCATGCCTTCACCTACCTATGCCATAAGTTCTGGGATCCCATTTCCCATAAATCTTTTCACACCTCTACTTCTCTTTCCTCATTTAAGACACTTCTTCTAAACCTACTCATGGGCCAAGTTTTTGATCATCTGATCTATTGTGTACTAATGTGCCTCAGTGTAAAGTTTAATTTGATAGCACTTCTGTAACACAGCTTGGGATACTTTCGTCCATTATATGAAAGCTATTGTTAGTCTTCTGCCACAGTTAAAAAAGGAAGATTCCTCCGTCGTGTTTCCTTAATATTCATCAGGTTATTATCAATTTTTATGTTTCAGTTTCACAAGTGTACAGATATACATACAGGACAATGATTAATAGTTTGGGTAAAAAATGGGGACATGGGGCAGGAAACATTTTCCCATGAGCTGAGAATGGTAACCTCAAGATAGTTATTTGTTCAGGGAATGGCTGATAACCACAGATAAGCATATAGTGGCTAACATTGTAGCAACTAGGTTATGGATTTTTCTCAATGGAGTCATACTTTGTGCAGAGAACAGAGTGAGTTTGTGGACATTACACGCTAGTCCTTGAATTAGTGTTTGTTTGAAGGATTGAACTTCCCTGTGCTGCATTTAGTTGCTGAGGTCCATGACCTCGTTCTGAGATTTAGGTGTTGGGAACTGATTTGGTTATCTCCCTTCCCCTCAATAAAAAAAAACGATTGAAATAATTATTTTGAAGTCATGGTGGCATTTTGAAATGGCATTTCTGTTCACTTGGGTGTCAAAAAGGTCTAATTCCTGGAAAACCCAAGTTAACTGCCAGGAAAACATTTGTGTTCGAAAAGAAAATCAAATGTAGTGCAAGTATATCATTTCTATATTTAATTTTCATTTTTAATAATCACAGAGGACTGAGCCAACAATGGTGTTCCATAGCCCCATAGAATGTGGACTTCAGTCAGTGCAAAGGAAGACCTCCCTTTTATTTTTCATCTTTTCACATAATCTGGGTGTCTCACAGTGCTTCATAATCAGTTAATTTTGCCTGCACATCAAAGATAATTATTAAGCAGGCAACAATGGCAACCTAGCAGCAGAAAATTGATTCATTTGATTTTGGAAGTATTGGTTCAGGAATGCTTTATGGTCTGTGGTCTTGGAGTGTATTGTCCTTTTGTTTTGAATATTGCCAGGTGATTTTTTTTTCATATCATGCCTTATTTGAAAGATGGCATTTCCAGCAATACAGGAAATCTCAGTTTTACACCAAAAACTAACTCATCTTAATTTTCAATTTGGGTTTGAACTTGCAACTATTGAACCTAATTGTACATTTGCTGCATGTCAGTGTGGCATCCCACACTCTTATAGCATTCTTCCAATGTAACCCTCGGACCTGATCATTCCTTTGTAATTATAGTTGTTAGTGTTATTAATCCGTGAGTTAACACATATATTATGTCTTGAAATTGTTCATAATCATAACAAATAGACAATGAGGAATGTTTCTGCAAACCATATTGTGACAGTAAATATAATGATGGCTTTGGGAAAGCACAAAGTTTGTATCAAGAAGTATTGTGAATCAAGTCCTTTGTGTTTCCAATGTTTTCAGCTGATCAGGATAAACATTAGAACATTATTGCCTAACATACATTGCTGGCTAGCCATGGGTGTGGTTCATCATTAATTATGGTAGAAAACACCCGAGCTCCTGTGAAACATTAGAAGTAAATATACTTCAAAAATGTGTATGTTTACTGAACAAACATCCAGCAGCATTTACTACTCAAGGATATAAAATACCCACCATGATTGCAAAACCCTCAATCTTTGCCTATAACTTTACTATTTTACCAATTCACAAAAGCATATGCAGGATAACATGATCGGCGGTGGTGCCTGATCTTCTGTTTTCTTTTATATTTTTAATCATCCTGTTAAGATGTGCAATGACGCAGCCCTGGAGCAAGTGAGACTTGAGTCCAAGCCTCCTGGTCCAGAAGCAGCAGCACTACCACTACATCACTGGAGCACCCTCCTTTATTATCTTTCACTTTAAAGTTTCTTTATTTAACCTATTTTTCTAATCAACCTGTTCATCCTTAATTTTTATGATTCTGAATTTCAGTTAGTTATACGTGGATTCCAAATGAGCAACATGTCCCTCATGCCTGAAACATTCGACAACACTGCATTTGCGTTAGATGCATTTGTGCAACAGTTTAAGCAACATTAATGTATCAGGAATGGCAACATTGGACACATTCTGTAATGCTTCTAAGGTGATTTCAGTGAATGACTTCTAATCAGCAAACCTGATTTTCCAGTGAGTCTCATCTTTTCAAATTTATATGGTCCAAAATCATACACAACAACCAATGGATGAAGATTCTGATTAAAACAAGGTCAAGATAATTTTTTTATTTAGAAACATTTTGGCAGTCAGCACTCAAAAACAACAAAGAACAGGGCTGTTCATGGTTTCTGCTCATTCCCTAAAAGACAGTTAAAATTCCTTTTTGTCTTCCGTGTCTCTACATTTAATTGAAGATTAGAGTCTAATTTGTGATGCAAGTGAAACCTGAAGTGCTGGATACTCTTGCCTGGATTGTCACCAGGCCAGGATTATTTGGCAGGCCCTTAAAATGGTAGGTGGGTCAATTTCCTGTTCCAGGCTTTCTGACTTTTGGGAGTGATTTTTAAGGAAACGGCCTGCTTTGGGTTGTGATCCCACACCCAGCCCTCCCAACCTGGTCAGCTTCACTGTAAAGACTTTCAAGGAATCAGGCCAGCTTCTTAAAGAGTTGTGTGTCCCGGAACCTTGGGTCTTATGAAGCGTAGTCTGCATGAGGGAATCTTTTGAAAGATGAATTCAAAAGATATTCTTCATGCCCCTTCAGGCAAAGTCATGCATCTTCACCCACGTCTTATGGCCCTTCATGGTCATGTGCCAAGCTACACCCATTCAAACAAAACCCGATGACTCCTCATTTCCCAACACCAAGCTATGGCACGATCCAATCCCTAAAGTCCCTCTTGACCCGCACCAAGCTTTGTTTCTCCCTTACTTACATCCTGTGGCCCCTTGGGCCCTATGTTAGACACTTTTATACCGATTCATGCAATGTACATTGTATATAAGCAAGAAACACTGTAGCGACAGTAGGATTTGTAAAAAGAGTGCTTTGACAAATAATCATTCATTAATAATTTTCCACTTTCTTTTTCACTATAGCAAAATAAGGGTATCAATTATCCAGACCTGTTAAATAATCAATAACTGAAACTGCGAGTACTTGCAACCTTTTAATCTTGACGAAGTAAACAGTGTACAATTGACAGCAGACATAAGTCAGCAAACAAGCAAGATCATAGGTCTATGTGTGTGTGGGGTGAGCACTGGAGGCCCTTTCTTCAGTTTTAGGGTGCAATCCAACAGCATTGATGTAGGCATTTCAAACATCCTGCATCTGCACCTGGGATATTGTGGCTGCCTCCCATTTGTTTTCTGAATCAGCTGGTTCAACTGCACCCTACACCTGTGCCATCACCGTAAAACAAAACTGTCCTTGCAGGCATTTTATTCCGAAGTGGGCGGACCAACCTGAGGAATTTTCTGACTTCTGGCATCTTTCTCAAGGATGTAAATCCTCTGAACCTTATTAAGTCATGTCAGGATTAATCCATTATTGCATGTTTTTTTGAATTACTGAATTCAGGAGCCAACTCAGTTTAAATAATGCATTAGGTAGACATTTCTAATGTCTCTCTGGTTGGCAAAACTTTGTAACAATCATACCTAAAACTCTGGATATCTAAAAGCAATGCATGTGCAATGCTTTGCATTGGCAGAAAGCAGTTTTCAGTTTGAGACTTGCTGACCAGTCAGATTGTAGGATCCTGATAGGCTGACATAGAGAGCCAGCCAATTTCCTTTTCACATCCTCAACATTATTTCATTTTTAAACCTTTTCCTCGGCTATCTTGATCCTATAATGTTTCAGCATTTGTAGTATCCCGTCAAATCTCATTTCTGTCAATTATATCTCAATGTTGTCAATATCGTCAAAATCTCAATATTGTTGTCTCGTTGGAACCCAAACAGCAGGTATTCCTGACTTCTCGTTCCAGTATTAATGTTAGGTTTTCAATTCAACTTTTAATCTTTAAATGATGTCTACACTTCTATTCCATCTGGCATTGCTGCAGCTGACTTTGTTTTTTTTGAATTATTTGACTAGTATTCCTGGTATCCTTTTCTCTTCTGTTCTTTCTGTCTGCGAAGTTACTGATGTTTTTCCAGCTGGCCTGGAAGCTGGTTTTATTTTCCAACTTTCTCCTGTCATATCTAATACTGCACCTTGATCCAATCATTCTGCTATTTGATTGCATCAGCATAATTTTTCTTATCAGGCCTGGAAAGCAATGAAGTATTGTTTAAGCAGCCTAAAACAAAATAAGTGCCTATATTAAGATAAGCATAAGGAAATTCTGTACTAAAGTGTCCACCAGTGCATTATCTGAAGATATTTTGACCCGAGGCATATTTGTAAGCATGATACAAACAAGGCAACGCTTTCTCAGCTTGTATCCTCAGTACATTCATTGTTAGTATCTGAATGTGTTCAAATGTTGTGTCAACGGCTTTCTTGTCTATTACTCCTAATCCCTCAGCAAAATAGTCTTTTGTAACTTCAATGATTCAGCAACAATTCAAAGCATTTAAAAAGTCATTAACATATTGCAACTTTGTGTGCCATTTCACAGAAATGATATTTAGGAGACAGCTAATCAAAATGTTCAGTCAAAGAAATAGGTTTGAAAGATGGGGTGCTGGGTGCAGTGCATGGGAATGGGTACATATAAAGGAAGTCAGGAATGGACAAGAAGACAATTAAAAATAATGCAGTGTTCTCTGAGGTTTGTATGGCTGAATGCTGTGAAGTGATCGCCAACAATGAGGCACGGCAGAAATCTCAAACGTAAGATGCTGTCAGACCGGGTCTCCTTGAAGATCAAAAAACACATGGCTGATGTGTGACTGTGACTTGATAAGAATTAATCCTGAAATCTTCAGCATTCCAAATTAGATACAATTCCTGCTCTGCACTTAGATGGAGAGATGCAAATCCAAAGTAAATTTGTGCTTCGAAAGAATAAACGCAGTGAGTTGTTGGAGGCAATCAGCATCTTCCTGGTCCTTATGAACTTCAATCAGCATTGAGGCCAAACTCTGGAAGGTGTACGAAATAGAGCAAGGGTGGCCACAAAGATAAGTAAAGACAAAGTCATGTACTAATTTGAAAACCGGGATAAGTGTTTCAAAATCAACACACTTCTGCATTAGGACCAAATGTTAGTATGAAGTGATGGGTGAATAGGACATGTTGGTGGTTAGAATATGAAGAGTTTTGAAAGATCTCAAGATTATAGGATGGAAGGGAGGATTGTTGGCGAGGTTACTGAAGAATGGAAATATCATTTGGCTTTGCTGGGCTGCCTGTGGACTCTGGTCATTTTTCACATATTAAATAGTCACAAGACTGTTATTTGTAGAAGCAGAGTGAAATCCAGTAAGGCTGGAAGGGTAAATATTCATTACCAAAACTGGCAGTTCCCACCACCCACCACCACCAGCCAACCATTCTTTTGGAGTGTTAAGGGAATTGCCTTTAATTGGTCAAAAACAAACAAAACAACTGTGGATGCTGGAAATCTGAAACAAAAACGGAAATTGCTGGAAAAATCTCAGTATGTCTGCTAGCATCTGTGGATAGAAATCAGAGTTAACGTTTTGGGTCCAGTGATCCTTCTTCAGTGTGGAACCCTGCTGCTGAGGCTGCCACCTTAACAGGGAGACATTTATTTGCAGGAGTGCCTGGGAGGGCAGAAATCACATCCCTGTGAATGTCTGGCAGCTCTCCAGTATCTGCCATGCCACCAGCAGTGGTAGCTACTGACACTAATTTACTTGGGCCATTTGCTGTGATCCCTAGAGAAACATAAGCGAGGGCAGGATGTAGGTCTTTGCAAGATGGTTGATAGTGAGTGGGATGGCGGGGGTTGGCTAATGGTGGGGGCACATACAGTCAGAGAAAAAGGTAGGGTGTACACTCAGTGGAGACACCTTACACTGATGCCAGGTCCCTTGTTCAGGCACTGAGTTCTTTGAACAAAGATCTCACTACCTGCCTCCTGTCACCCTGTACCATTTGTACGAATGGTGGTACAAGGCAAATGAAATGGGAATTAAGTGTAAGTGTGCATCAAGTGTACGAGTGCATTAATTGTATGTGGGCAATCGTATACATATGACTCAATTGGGCCTCAATTGCCAGACATGTGGTAAAGATGTGCACAGGCCTTGCCACTGCCAACTTAATTTGGAGTAGGTGGCATTGAAGAGTGGGGGGAAGGGGGGTGGTGTTGGTGAGATTGGAGCAGGCATTAAGTTCTGTCCCAAATTTGGGAAAGAAAAGCATTTGTAAAATATAAATCTGACTGTTTTGCTCTGAATTTCTTCATGCTGTCTGTTGGGAACAGGCTATCAAACAACAAATTATAAATGAAGAAGGTGGATATAACGGTATTGATCTGAACTCTTTGAAACAAAGCAGGCAGTGTATGGGCTACCAAAGACCTTTTCAGCATGAAAAGCATAACAGTTTCCAACAATCCTGTGAGGAGAATTTTTATTTACTCAGTGGATTGTTGTCTCTTGAGCTTTGCAGCGGGGTTCTCTGTGCAGTGTCAGTAATTAAAACGTTGGCCTTTTCCACTGCATTCAAAGGCACTGAACATGATCTTTGGATTCGTTTTATTCACGCAGAATGAACCCTTTCACATAGAACATCAGGCTCCCCAGGCTCATTCAAACGGGGCTTTTAGTTTATTTCCTGTTTACACTGCAGCCTATGCTTTCACAAGGGAATCCCCAAAGTCCAGTTATAGGTCCATAAGACCTTAGTTATTCTATTTTCAGCCATCCCTAAGAATAGACCATTACTTTCACTTTTTTTAAAGGTAAGATGTAATGAGAAATGAGAAGAAATCTCTCAGAAATAGTTTATTTTACAGCAAACAACGTATTCGGCACACAGGGTTATTTCAGCTGTACCCTGCAGCAAACAGTCCACAGAGTCTATTTAAAAAGACTGTCGACAAATTACACCAAAAAGCTAATGGACTAAAATCCCAATGAAAGCAAGGCAATTTCTGCAGCAAAATGCAATGGTTCAAAGATGGTTAAATAATACAAATTGATAATTTCTCCAGAAATATCGAATGAATGGACATTAGTTACCTACAAATTGTCTCTTCTAATAATGGTTGATTGCAGTAGTGATTGATAATAGAATGGATCGATACTCTCCCGTCTCACTGGAAATAGTACAGTCATTATGTGCACCCTAAAACTAGCCTTCGGTTCCTCTCTGGATACTTCAAGATGTTAAAACGATAACCTTTCCCCTTGATTTCCATGCTCTGTATCTAAAATAAAATGAGTTGGCCATTATAAAAGCGTCAACCGCCGAAAGTTCAATTTTATGCTTCACTACTTGTATATTCAAAGGTGAAGGGGTTTGTAAAATATAAGGCATAGCCTTTCCACCACCTGCCTGCCTGTCACAGTGGATTGGTAAACTGCCAATGTAGCATCCTTATTCAAACAGGAAGGAGGCAAATAAACAGGTAATTGTCGATTAGTTAGCTTGACATTCATCATGTGAAAATGTTACAGTTTATTATAAAGTATGTAATAACTAAGCATTTATAAATATAGAGTTAGCATGGTTTCATGAAGATGTAATCATGCCTGCCAAATTTATTGGAATTCTTTGAGGCAATAACAAACAGGATAGATAAAGTCCATAAGGACCCATAGTGTTAGAGATAGTAAAAAGGTAACAAGACCATGGGACTGCTCTGTCATGAGACAGAGAGACGACTGGTGGTGGTTTAACCTGAGGGCCACCACACCTCAGACAAGGGGAGAGGTTGAGAAGGAGAATCCTTCATTGTAACCACAGCTGGTGTGGAAATTGAACCCATGCATCACTCTGTGTCACAAGGCTACCATCCAGACAACCGAGCTAACTGGCCCCCCAAAAGGCTTCCTCTGACAAGATTGGATTGGAGGTAGATTGCTTGGCTAGCTAATAGAAGGTAGACAGTTGTGTTAATGGAGGAATTTTGAGATGGCAACCTGTAAGTAATGGTGTGCCACAGGGATCAGTGCTGAGGCCACAATTATTTTCAATCTGTGTTAATGTCTCAGGTGTGGGAAGTGAATGAACTATAGCCAAGTTTGCTGATATCACAAGAAGAGATGGAAAGCCAAGTAGTGAGAATGAAACTGGGGAATATAGATAAAGTGAATGGGCAAAAATTTGGCAAAGACAATTCACAGGGTGTTATGCACATTCCATGGAAAGAAAGAACAGAGGAGCTGAATATTATTTAAAGGGAGAATGACTGCAAGAAGGTGCAGGTCAGAGGAATTTGGGGGTCTTCATACATGAATCACAAAAAGTGAACATCCAAGTTCAGCAGGTAATAGGCAAGGCCATTCAAATATTAGTCTTGAAATTCAAAGCGAATGCTTATAAAGATAAGGAGATGCTGTATAAAAATAAACATACCCAAAGCACTAATTAGATTAACAACTCAAATAAACTGAGTAATTTTGGTTCTCTTTATTGAAGGAAAGATATACTACCACTGGAGGCATTCTAGAGAAGGTTCACTAGATTGATCTCAGGTACGGAGGGGTTTTCTTATGAGGAGAGGCTGAGTTGGTTGGACCTGTCCTCTGTGGAGTTTAGAAGAAAGGGAGATGGTCTCATTGAAACATAAAGTTCTTGGGTGAGATGTGGGGACTTAGTTTCCCCTTGTGGGAGAGTCTACGACCAGAGGGAACAATCTCAGAGCAAGTAGTCACCCATTTAAAACATAGATGAGGATGAATGGATTTGCTTGGAGGATAGTGAACCTGTGGAATTATTTACCACAGAAAGGCTGAGTCGTTAAGAATGTCAAAGGCTGAGGTAGACAAATCTTTAAATTGTGAGAGAATCAAGGGTTTCAGGAGTATAACAGCAAGTAAAAATCACTAATGATTGAACTTTGGAACAAAACCCTGTTTTTTGGGCAGAACTCTGGACTTCCAAAATTTTTAAAATAAATGGTACAACTGGACTTAGTTTATAGGAAATATATAAGACAACCAGGATGGCCTGCAAACAGAGATTGCTGTCTGGGACTATTGTTCAGCCTGGAATTAGAAAGTACACCTCTTCTCCAAAGGAACAATCGACTGAAACCAACAGCTTATTGAGATATTTGTATCATCGATAGTCACAGGTGAGGTGCTGGAACACTGGAGGTTGGCTAATGTGGTACCACTTTCAGAAAGGTGGTAAGGACAAGCCAGGGAACTATAGACTAGTGAGCCTGACGTCGGTGGTGGGCAAGTTGTGGGAGGGAATCCTGAAACATATGATGTACATGCATTTGGAAAGGCAAGGACTGATTAGAGATAGTCAACATGGGTTTGTGCGTGGGAAATTATGTCTCGCAAACTTGATTGAGTTTTTTGAAGAAAGTAACAAAGAGGATTGATGAGGATAGAGTGGTTGACATGATTTATATGGACTTCAGTCAGGCGTTCAGCAAGGTTCCCCATGGGAGACTGATTAGCAAGATTAGATCTCATGGAATATAGGGAGAAGTGGCCATTTGGATACAGAACTGGCTCAGAGGTAGAAGACAGAGGGTGGTGGTGGAGGGTTGTTTTTCAGACTGGAGGCCTGTGACCAATGGAGTGCCACAAGGATCGGTGCTGGGTCCGCTACTTTACATCACTTATACAAATGATTTGGATGTGAGCATGAGGTACAGTTAGTAAGTTTGCAGATGATACCAAAATTGGAGGTGTAGTGGACAGCGAAGAAGGTTACTTCAGGTTACAATGGGATCTTGATCAGCTGGGCCAATGGACTGAGAAGTGGCAGATGGAGTTTAATTTTGTTAAATGTGAGGTGCTGCATTTTGGCAAATCTTAGCAGGACTTACATAATTAATGGTAAGGTCCTAGGGAATGTTGCTGAACAAAGAATCTATGGAGTGCAAGTTCATAGTTCCTTAAAAGTAGAGTCACAGGTAGACAGGATAGTGAAGAAGGCATTTGGAATGCTTTCCTTTATTGGTCAGAGTATTGAGTATAGGAGTTGGGAGATCACGTTGCAGCTGTACAGGGCATTGGTTAGGCCACTGTTGGAATATTACGTGCATTTCTGGTCTCCTTCCAATCGGAAAGATGTTGTGAAACTTGAAAAGGTTCAGAAAAGATTTACAAGGATGTTCCCAGGGTTGGAGAAGTTGAATAGGCTGGGGCTGGTTTCCCTGGAGTGTCAGAAGCTGAAGGGGGATCTTACAGAGGTTTATAAAATCATGAGGGGAATGGATAGGATAAATAGACAAAGTCTTTTCTTTGGGGTGGGAGTGTTCAGAACTAGAGGCATAGGTTTAGGGTGAGAGGGGAAAGATATAAAAGAGACCTAAGGGGCAACCTTTTCATGCAGAGAGTGGTACATGTATGGAATGAGCTTCAAGAGGAAGTGTTGGAGGCTAGTACAATTGCAAAATTTAAAAGGCATCTGGATGGGTATATGAATAGGAAGGATTTGGAGGGATATGGTCTGGGTGCTAGCAGGTGGGACTAGATTGGGTTGGGATATTTGGTTGGCATGGACAACTTGGATAAAAGGGTTTGTTTCCATGCAGTACATCTCTATTACGCTATGACTCTGTGACCCTAGCCCAAAACAACATTTACACCTCTGGCTACATAGCACTGACAGTTTGGGGCCTAAAGAGATACTTGACATTCAATCTCAATGAGAACCCATTCACACTTACTCTAACCATTGGAAAGCCAATTAACTTCAGAAGAAAACACAGAAGCACATTAGGAACTGCAGATTTTGGGTGGAGATAGTGGGGCTAATAACTGCCAGCCCCGATCTCACCTAAGGATGTGCCTTTTCGACAGCAAACTTTTGCACAAACAGCTTCCATCCAGGCTTCCATTCCCAACAACCAGCTTTGGAACCAAGAACCGCAGAAGCCGAACTGAGAACCAGGAACAGGGAAGCTCATCCGAACAAAAGACTTCCAAGGGAGGAAACCAACCAATAAATAACTTCTGAGCACTGGCCTTTCCAAACAGAGAACACTGACGGCAAGAACCTCAAAGACTGATCATGACCATCCGAACCAGACACTGACAAACCAATCAACTACTGACTCCACCAAGCCGCAAGTCCTCAGTCACAATCTGAAGTGAAACCCCACTTGCAAAACCCCTCAAAAGTGAAGAAAATCAGGTGCTCACTAGATAAGTCCAAACTGCACCTTACCCTACCCAAACTGAAAAAACCTACCCAGTCTGAAGTTTTCATTCAGACTCAGGGTACAACAAGCCAGAACAGCCAGGTGCACTTCAAACCAGGTTCTGAGTGGTGAGCATAAACCCCGAGACCCCAAATTTCCAATGTAGTTAGCAGGGAGGGGAGTTTAGGAGGACATGGGGGGATCTAATTGTAACATACAGAATACTGAATGGCCTAGGCAGAGTAGATGTTGGGAATATGGTTCCATTGGTAGGAGAGACTAGGACCTGAGGGCACAGCCTTAGAGTAAAGGAAAGGCATGTTTGAATGGAGATGAGAAACCTCTTCAGCCAGAGAGTGGTGAATCTATGGAAATAATTGTCAGAGAAGGCTGTGGAGGCCAGGTCATTGAGTATATTTAAGACTGAGATAGATAGGTTCTCGAATGTCAAGGGGATCAAGGGTTATGGGGAAAATGTGGGAGAATGGGGTTCAGAAACTTATCAGCCATGATTTGAATAGTGGAGCAGACTCAATGGGCTGAATGGCCTAATTTCTGCTCCTATATCTTACAGTCTTATGGGAGGGCAGGTAGTGCCAGTGCATTGGGGATCCTATTTGTAGAAATTCTAACTGTTAGCATATCTAAAATCTGGTGTTTTTTTCTGTGAGTCAGTTTTAACAGGGGTAATCTTCTTCCATAGTGTATTTTTAGTTCAGATTCCCTACAGTGTGGAAACAGGCCCTTCAGCCCAACTAGTCCACACCGACCCTCTGAAGAGTAAACCACCCCGACCCATCTCCCTCTGACTAATGCACCGAACACTATGGGCAATTTAGCATGGCCAATTCACCTGACCTGCACATCTTTGGATTGTGGGAGGAAACCAGAGCACCCGGAGGAAACCCACACAGACACGGGGAGAATGTGCAAACTCCACACAGACAGTCGCCTTGGGCTGGAATCGAACCTGGGACCCTGATGCTTGAGGCTGCAGTGCTAACCACTGAGCCACCGTGCCACCCACGTGTGTATTCCTGCGTATTCAATGTGTTAACTACTTCAAATTTATTGAATTACCCATTTCTTGTATTATACTTACCTGTTGTACCTTAAATAGAGATTCTTTTGCCCATAAACACTGTCTATTTTCTCTTCATTCACAATCTACAGCCAGTTCTAGTGTCCAGAGCCTGGGGTCTAGTTGTGATTCAAACCACTCAAAGATCAGGAAAATAACTGTTTGCAAACTAGATTCCTACAGGGAAAAGGGATAAAAGTGGAGTTGAGGCTGATCTCACTGAACAGTAGAGCAGATTTGATGGGCCGAGCGTCCTATTTTTGTTCCCATTTCTTAGGGTTTATTATTCTTGCATCTACTCTGTACATAGCAATTAATAAATGCTGCAAACATAGCCTATAAATCTGTGTTCACAATTTGTCAACATTATAAACCCCTATGATTTAATTAAGTGTAGGTTTACAACCAACCATATATTGTGAAGCTGTAGCATAGTTTCATTTCCTGGTGATTATTGTGAAGTACAGTTGGTATGACAGTGCAGAGAAAGTGCTCATTGATTAGATTCATAGAGATGTTTAGCACAGAAACAGATCCTTCGGTCCAACTCGTCTCTGCTGACCAGATATCCTAAATTAAACTAATCTCATTTGTCAGCACTTGATTCATATCCCTCTAAACCCTTCCTATTCACGTACCCATCCAGATGCCTTTTAAATGTTGCAATTGGTCCAGGCTCCACCACTTCCTCTGGCAGCTCATTCCATACACGTAACACCCTTTGCATGAAAATGTTGCCCCATGGGTGCTTTTAAATCTTTCACCTCACACCCTAAACATCCTCTAGTTTTGGATTCCCCCAATCCAGGGAAAAGACGTGTCTGCGTGGGTTTCCTCCGGGTGCTCTGGTTTCCTCCCACAATCCAAAGATGTGCAGGTCAGGTGAATTGGCCATGCTAAATTGCCCATAGTGTTCGGTGCATTAGTCAGAGGGAGATGGGTCGGGGTGGTTTACTCTTCGGAGGGTCGGTGTGGACTAGTTGGGCTGAAGGGCCTGTTTCCACACTGTAGGGAATCTGAACTAAAAATACACTATGGAAGAAGATTACCCCTGTTAAAACTGACTCACAGAAAAAAACACCAGATTTTAGATATGCTAACAGTTAGAATTTCTACAAATAGAATTCCCCCAATAGAATTCCCCCAATCCAGGGAAAATCAGGCCTATCATGATTTTATAGACCTCAACCTCTGATGCTCCAGGGAAAACAGCCCCAGCCTATTCAGCCTCTCCCTATAGCTCAAAGCCTTCAACCGTGGCAACATCCTTGTAAATCTTTTCTGAACCCTTTCAACACAACATCCTTCCTATAGCAGGGAGACCAGAATTACACACAATATTCCAAAAGTGGCCAAACCAATGTCCTGTACAGCCGCAACATGACCTCACAACTCCAGTACTCAATTCTCTGACCGATAAAGGAAAGCATCCCAAACACCTTCTTCACTATCCTATTTACCTGCGACTCTCCTTTCAAGGAGCTATGAACTTGTACTCCAAGGTCTCTTTGTTCAGCAACACTATTCAGGACCTTACCATTAAGTGTATAACTCTTGCTTTGATTTGTCTTTCCAAAATGCAGCACCTCGCATTTATCTACATTAAATTCCATCTGTCACTCCTCAGCTCATTGGCCTATCTGATCAAGATCCCATTGTACTGTGAAATGAACTTCTTCGTTGTCCACTACACCTCCAATTTTGGTGTCATCGGCAATCTTACTAACTGTACCTCCTAATTTCACATCCAAATCATTTTTATAAATGATTAAAAGCTGTGGACCCAGCACTAATCCTTGTGGCACTCCACTGATCACAGGCCTCCAGTCTGGAAAGGAACCATCCACCACCATCCTCTGTCTTCGATCTTCAAGCCAATTCTGTATCCACATGGCTTGCTCTCCCTGTATTCCATGAGATCTAACATTGCTAACCAAATAAATTTGATGCTTAGGGTTCGACTAGGAGATCTTGAGGGTGGTGATGTTGCTTGGTCATGTAGCTCTGTATGGCTGACTTCACACAAAGCAGGGTGCCGGTGTTAATTTGGCTTCTTAATTTGAAAAAAATGGTTTCCATAACCAAAACTAACCATTTCTGTCCAAAAAACCTCTTGAAAATGATTCAGACTATTTGATTATCAGTGCAGACTGCGGATTGTACATTTTAAGTTGACACACTGGCTTATCAGGCATTTATCGATATTTTGACAGCAAATTTTGAAGCATGCCTGAAGTCGATTAGTCAAAGTGATTAACGTGCTCCTCTACATGCCTGCAGCCCATTACATCATCCAAACTAGTGAGCAAATTCTTACAGCTCCAAAGTCACTCAAGGACAATTGTGTAGCTGAGATAAGCTTAGTTTCAGATAGTATTTCAAGCTAGTTTGATTTTGACATAAAGAACAGATCAATTCCCTGCATTGTTTATTTTCAAATCCTTTCAGCAAGCAGTCAAGTGTTGTGGAACAACAGGGAAATGCTGAATGAGGTATCAAGGCAGCGTGCAGGTACATGAAGAAAATAGTTGACAAACAGTGCTAGATTCAAGCTGTGAGTTCCTGAAAACTACAAGTAAAAAAAAAATAACCTTTTCTTTCTTTTTTCAAAACTATTGATTTTCTGTCTTCATGGAAAACATTTATCACATTGCTTAATCCCAGCAGAGGGATTATCTAAAGGGAGTGACCACAAGGCTGGTGCAGATCCATTTACTTTTGTTGGATTTGAACCTTTGGTAAGTAAAAGAGTTATCTAAAGCTGTCTGATCCAAAATCCTGAGCTGGGAAAAGGACAATCATTAAACAGTTAGACTTTCGAGATGGGCAAGTTACAAATGATGCTTGTGTAATTCTTTAGATTTACATAAAGGGTTCTTTAAAATCATTTTGTTAAGCAGCTCCATGAAATGTCATCTATTTACAATTTAATGTCTCATACTTATTAAGTGGAAATCATCTCTTTGTAATATTTAATTACAATATTAATCTTTTTTAAACAATAGCAATGCAGACTTAAAATGCCCTGAAAGCATTTTTCTTGAGTTGGTATACGTTGCTGTAAGGGATGTGATGAAAGATTCCTTTTTAATCTTTGAAATTGTTATAGTGAGATAAAATTACACCCTCTTGGTGGGAAAGTTCAAAACCAGTGGAGAAAAGCTGCTGCATGTAAATATGGGTGGATGCATTAATGAATATTTATTTTGGCTATTATTGCAAGTAAAATCATAATTATATTCTTATCCCAAACAGTGAAAACCTCTGCAAATACCTGTATCCATGTTGCTACAAATAATGCTGCAATACTTCTTTTCTAACTGGCCAGATCAATAAATATTCATAAACTTTCAAAAGCTTGATATTTGCTGCATGTTTATTTTTATATACTTACAGAAAGATAAATGTGTTCAGCAGCTGCTCATTGCTGTAATCATTGACGTCCAGAAAATTCGTTGACACACGAGTTTAACACTTACATTTGTTGCCTTCAGTGTATAGAAAATTCAGAGTACAAGATGGAAGGTTAGATCTCACACCAATTAATTACCGTAATAAGGCTTTGTTTCTGTCTTGTGAATCTAGAGGTCATTTTTTTTGTACTGCTTCTGTTACTATCAGTGGGACCACTCACCATTGCATGTATTCATGCCTGGCCTGTTATCTGTAATGAGCCATGTCAATGACTTACTTACTTTGTAGAAGGTCTCCTGACAATCTAACAAGTAAAGCATCAGCGTGTATGCCTATGTTTTAGGAAGAGCATACAAAGGGCAGATTAGCTTTGGGTCTACTCAATGGCGAGCAGAGAGCTGGTGCCGAACAGCAACAACAAGTTGGTCTCTTATTATTTATATGGATGTTCAGAAGGCATTCAACAAGATTCCAACAGCATTGAAAAGAATTGGAATGTATCGGATTGGAGGCAAGGCATTGGTTTAAATGACAAATTGATTAAGAAACAGTAAGAATAATGGATGTGAATTCAAATTGGCAAGACAAATGGATCCATTCTGTTTCTTCAGGTTTCACCATGGTTTTGAATAACAAAGAAGTAGAGAGATGTATATCTAAGGTTACCATGTTATATTGGCGCCATGCAGTGTAGAATCAAACAGAAAGGTCTTTTTTTGTTATTCATTCACATGTTTTGGAAGTCACTTCAGTGTTTATCTCCCATCCCATTAGTCCTTGACTAATTGTCTTTATGTACATAGTGGTGAGCTGTCTTCTTGAACTGCTGCAGTCCATGCATTTGGGGGGTTGTTGGGGGAGAAGTGATGAGGATTGGGCTGGTTTTGTGTACGCTCAGTCACAGTTGAGAAGGAACCTTGATTGAGTCATGAGTGGGCGAAACATTGGATAATAGGGGTCAGTGTCGGAGAGTTTGACGTCACCCAGGGAAAGCTTCTGGGAGCATTGTATTGTGTCCCTTCAGGAAGCTCCTGAATTTTGTGTCAATCAAGCATTAAACTGTGCAGAGGCAGTCCTTCCTGATGATCAGGAATCCTGCAGCCTCTTTGCACCGCTACCTCAAAATCTCGTGGCTGTGTGTTGCTCAGTGTGCCACTGGAGAAACAGTGCCAGCCATTGGCAATTTATCCACTTCAGGCCAATTCCTTTCCATTCTCAGCAGGAGCAGCTATTTCTCTTGGCGAAAATTAGGACTGCTGATGCAGGAAATTAGAGTTGAGAAAGTGGTGCTGGAAAAGCACAGCAGGTCAGGCAGCATCCGAGGAGCAGGAGGATTGAGGTTTCAGGTAAAAGTCCTTCATCAGGAATGAGGCTGGGACCCTCGGGGGTGGAGAGATGCCTCACCCCCAGGCTCCCAGCCTTATTTCTGATAAAGGGCTTTTGTCTGAAACGTTGATTCCCCTGGTCCTCGAATGCTGCCTGACCTGCTGTGCTTTTCCAGCACCACACTCTCGCAGCTATTTCTCTTGTCCAGTTTGGGGACACATATTTAGGAGAATGACAGTTAGTGAGTTTATATAAATCTGACCGACTTCCTACTTTAATTAGGATAGAAAATGCTTGGAATTTTAGGACCAGCAGCGAGTATGAAGAGAGGTTCTGACGAAAGATTGTTGATCTGAAGCATAAACTTTATTTCTCTCTCCAGCAGCCGCCAGACGTGCTGAATATTTCTAGTGTTTTCTACATTGTTTTTGGATTTACTTTTCACTCTTGACTTCATGCTGCATTCTGCAAATCAAATCAAAGACATTAATCGGCTTATGTGTCATAATGATATTTCTGTAAGACTATGGGTCATGTCTGACCCATAGCACAAGATAATGGGACCCCACCCAAGATGATTAACCAATAAACACCACAAACCATCATTGTTTGGGGCCAAAACAAATCTGCCTTGCTCAGACAGCTGTCTGATCCTAACTGCTGGCTTCTGTTGACGTGAATATTTAGTGTGATCCTGGGTGGTAACTGCTTAGATGCTGTATTTAGTCGTATCAAGATATAGGAACATAAGAATAGGCTATCCAGTGTCTTAATCCTCTTCCATCATTCAATAAGGTCATGACAGATGTGTGTATTGACTCCATCTAACCACCTTTGTTCTGTAATTCTTAATGTCTTCAACCCAACAAACATATATTAATGTCAGCTTTGAAATTCTCAATTGATATTTTCGAGGACAGATCTTCAGATTTGTATCACTCTTTTGGTCGAATTTATTGCCTTCTTCTAAAGCACTTTTTTGGAGACACAGTGGATTGAGCAGGAGGATAACCCCATTGCCTTCGTGGCTATAACCTAGTAATTGTGGAGAAGGGATGTGGATGGCCTTCCTGTCCTGTCATCAGTTGAGGTGGGCAAGTGATGTTCCTTTAAGGCCCACTTTGTACTATGATCTGTCTGTTGATTGACTTTTAATATTATGGACTGGTATTAAGTTATCTCAGAGCAGTGTTGATGAGCATGTGCGAATGCTGCATTTTTGGCCACAATGTGTAGTGTTTGTTTTTAGGCCGTTTCTGGGTCTGTAGGTTGTTAAAGGGTAGAAATGGCTTTTAGTAGGGTGATGCGCACTTCCTGTCATATGTGGACGATTAGGGAGATTTTGAATATTCTTGGAGACTATGTCTACAGGAAGTGTGTTTGGTTGTGAATCCTAATAGACTGCATGGATCAGTTGGAACAACAGAGGCAATGAGGAGTTTACAAGAGCAAGGGGGTGTGATGGATGGCAGTTTCAGGAAGATGGAGATACTGCAAATACAGTCAAGTGGATGGTTGACCGCTAGAAATGGTAGAAGCGGTAGCCAGGAGTCTCTTGTGCCTATCCCTTTCTCAAACTTCAATGCTGTTTTCGATACTGTAGGGAGGAATGGCCTCTCAGGGGAGCCAAGTTTCTGGTACTGTGACTGGCTCTACTGTAATGGGGGTATGTCAAGTTTTAAGTGATCCTTTGTAACAGGAGACTCTCTAGTCTGGGGCACAAACAGAGGGCTCTGTGGCTGTCAGCCAATTGTTTCCTTAGTGGCAGGGTCAAAGATGCCCAGGAAAGGATGCAGAATATTCTGAAAAGGGAATGTGACCAGTTGGAGGAGGTTGTGCACATTGGAACCAACAACACAGGTAAGGAGAGCCATGAGGTCCTGTGGAGAGGATATAGGAAATTAGGCAGGAGGGTAAAAAATAGGTCCTTGAAGGTAGTAATATCTGGACTACTACCGGTGCCAAGGGCTAGTGAGTGTAGGAACAGAAGGATAGAGCAGATGAATGTGTGGCTGAGGAACTGGTGCAGGGGCAAGGATTCACATTTTCCGATCATTAGGGATCTCTTCAGGTGTAGAAATGACCTGTATAGGAGGAATGGATTCCACCTGAATTGGAAAGCGACTAATATCGTTGCAGGGAACGTTGCTCGTGCCACTCTGGAGGCTTTAAGGTCGGAGAGATCCAAAGTGATAGTGAGAAAAGAGAGAAGGCTGAGGCTTGTACAATAGAAAAAGGGGTCAAGTCAAATAGTCAAGGCAGACAAGAGCTTGGCAGAGGTCAAGGTAACACTGATAAATTAAACTGCATTTACTACAATGTGAGAGATCTGGCAGGTAAGGCAGATGTTGGGAATATGGGACTGCGATATCATAGCAATTATGAAGATGTGGCTCAGGATTAGACACGATCGGCAGCTTAATGCTCCTAGTTATAGATGCCATAGGAAGGATGGAAAAGGGGGCAAGAGAGGAGATGCAGTGGTGTTTTTGGTTCGGGATAACATTATAGCTGTAGTTATGGAGCATATTTTTGAGAGATCATGCAACTCATCTATATAGGTGGGACTTAATAAGAAAGGGATGCTCATCCTTTTGGGATTGTATTATAGTAGCCCCAAAACACACATACACACTCGTTAGTGGCAAATATGTAAGGGGACCTCAGATATTTTTAAGAAAAATAGAATAGTAATGGTAGGGAATTTTAACTTTTGAAGCGTAGACTGGGACTGCCATAGTATTAAGGGCTTGGATGGGGAGGAATTTGTTAAGTGTGTACAAAAAAGTCTTCTTACTCAATATGTGAAAGTGTCTACTACAGAAGGAGCAATACTTGATCTTCTGTTGGGAAACAAGGCAGGGTAGGTGACTGAGCTGTCAATTGGGGGAGCACTTTGGGGCAAGGGATTATAATTCTACTAGTTTCAAAACAATTATGGAAAAGGATAGAACTAGATTAAAAAGTTAGTTATAAATTGGGGTAAGGCCAGTTTTGACTGTATTAGACAGAAACTTTCAAAAGTTAATTGGAGGAGGTTATTCACAGGTAAAGGGATGTTTGGGAAATGGGAGGCCTTTAAGAATGAAATAACAAGAGTTCAGAGACAATATGTTCCTGTTACTGTGAAGGGCAAGGCTGGTAGGTATAGGAAATGCTGGATGACTAGATAAATTGAGGCTCAGATCAAAAAATAAACGAGGAATACGTCAGCTGGGATTGAATCCTATGAAGATTAGGGCAGTAGGAGTCTAGAGTTGAGAGTATGTTGCTGGAAAAACACAGCAGGTCAGGCAGCACACTCTCAACTCTGATATCCAGAACTCATATTGTAGAAGTAGAGATTCTGAAAGTCTTAAAAGTTAGATAAATACCGGGACCTGATCAGATGGTTCTCAGAACTTTGTGGAAAGCTACGGAAGAGATTGCTGGACCCTTGTCTGAGATATTTGTATCATCGACAGCAGGTGCCAGAGAATTGAGTAGTCTAATGTGGTGCCATTATTTCAGAAATGTTGTAATGAAGAGGCAAGAAACTGTTGAGCAGTCAGCCTTATGTCAGTTGTGGGTAAGTTGTTGGAGGGAATCTGAGGGATAGGATTTACTTGGATTTGGTAAAGCAAGGATTGATTAGGGGTAGTCAGCATGGCTTTATTGTGGAAAATCGTGTCTCACTAACTCGATTGTGGTTTTTGAAGTATTGACCAAGAGGATAGTGAAGGCAGAGTGCAGATATTGTGTATAAGGACATCAGCAACAAGAGCAGTAAGAAAAGATAGAGCAAGAGAATTAGTAACAGCACCAGCAGGAGCCGTACGTACAGCACCAGCAGGAGCCTTATGTACAGCACCAGCAGGAGCAGTAGGTACAGTACCAAGAGAAACAGTAGGCACAGCAACATCTGGAACAGTAGCAACAGCACCATTAGCACCAGCAGGAGCAACAGGAGCAGTAGGAACAGTACCAACAGGTGCAGAAGGAATAGCACCAACAGGAGCTGCAGGAACAGCACCAGCAGGAGCAGTAAGAACAACACCAACAAGAGCAGTAGGTACAGCACCAGCAGGAGCAGTAGGTACAGCACCAGCAGGAGCAGTAGGAACAGCATCAGCAGGGGCAGTAGGTACAGCACCAGCAGGGGCAGTAGGTACAGCACTAGCAGAAGCAGTAGGAACAGCACCAGCAGGAGCATTAGGAACAGCAGCAGCAGGAACTGTAAGTACAGTACCAATAGAAGCACTAGGTACAACACCAGCAGGAGCAGTCGAAACAGCACCAACAGGAGCAACAGGAACATCATCAACAAGCGCAATAGGTACAGCAGCAGCAGGAGCAGTCAGAACATCACCAGCAGGAACAGTAGAAGCAGCACCAGCAAGAGCAATAGGTACAGCACCAGCAGGAGCAGTAAGAATATCACCACCAAGGGCAGTAGGAACAACACCAGCAGGAGCAGTAGGTACAGCACCAACAGGAGCAGTAAGAATATCACCACCAAGGGCAGTAGGTACAGCACTAGCAGGACCAGTAAGAACAGCACCAGCTGGAGCAGTGAGAACAGCACCAGCAGGAACATAGAAGCAGCACCAGCAGGAGCAGTAGGTACAGCACCAGCAGGAGCTATAGCAACAGCGCCAGGAGGGGCTGTCGGTACAGTACTTGCAGGAGCAGTAGGTAAAGCTCCAACAGGAGCAGTAGGAACAGCACCAGCAGGAGCAGTGGAAGCAGCACCAGCAGGAGCCATAGGAAGTGTGCCAGCAGGAACGTGGGAAGCAGGAGGGATACAAGCTGTATCTCGAGCTGTAGCAGCAGAAGGTAGAGTACAGATCAGATCTGTGTCTTACCAAGAAGTAAGGAGCCAGAGGAAATGTGCTGAGAGGGCAAGGAGTTCCAGCCTCACAGGGTATACAGGCAGAACATAAACTTCCTTGATATGTCAAACTGCAGAATCTCAGGAGGATCCAGGTCTCATGTCCGATGTTGGGAGTGGTTTGCAGGCTTCTGGAACAAGTCCTGTGGTGAAGTGACCCTGCTGGGAGCTTTACTAGTTACTCTCAATGTTACCATTACCTTTGAATTTGCTTTGTGGAAAGCTTTCTGGGGCTCCGAAAGGTACAATCACAGCAAGATGGCGGTGTCGTAATAGTTTTGCTCAACTAACAATTCAGGGCCTAGGCTGATGGTCAGGGAATGTGACCATCGCAGCTCGTAGAATTTAAATTCAAATCAAAAATTCTGAAATTAAAAAGCAGTCTCAGTAGCAGTCAGCATGAAACGATCATCGATTGTTGTAAATTCTGGTAGACTAATATCCTTTAGGGAAGGAAATCTGCCATATTTACCTGGTTCAGCTTCTGTGTGACTCCAGACCCATTGTTATGTGGTTGGTTCATAATTTCTTTCTGAAAAGGTCTATCAAGTGACTCCGTCCTAGGGCAACAAGAGATGGGCAACATATGCTGATCTTGTCAGCAATGTCCAGAACCCATGGAACAATGAATGAATTTAATAAATTATGTGATCTTGCAGGCAGCAACACACAAGGCTGATAGACATGGCAAACTATTTAGATTAGCTTTGGCACCAATGATGGCAGTCAGAATGAGTGGATGTTTGGGTATCTACCTCTGCTAGGCTTTTCACAGCTGCAGTCTGGCATCAATTATGGGCGGCACGGTGGCACAGTGGTTAGCACTGCTGCCTCACAGCGCCAGAGACCCGGGTTCAATTCCCGACTCAGGCGACTGACTGTGTGGAGTTTGCACATTCTCCCCGTGTCTGCGTGGGTTTCCTCCGGGTGCTCCGGTTTCCTCCCACAGTCCAAAGATGTGCAGGTCAGGTGAATTGGCCATGCTAAATTGCCCGTAGTGTTAGGTGAAGGGTAAATGTAGGGGTATGGGTGGGTTGCGCTTCGGCGGGTCGGTGTGGACTTGTTGGGCCGAAGGGCCTGTTTCCACACTGTAATGTAATCTAATCTAAAAAAATTACACACGTGAAACTTACACTCTGCAGGACTCTTTATCAGGGGCTTCCATTTCTCAAAGTAAAACTCCTAAGAAACCACCAAGACATGTTTATGCAGATGTAAGAATGTTTCCAGGACACTTGCCTTGATGCTTTTATTCTGCTGAAGTGCAACCTCCTGATCTCTTCACATATCCAAGCATGTTTTCTGATTGGCTGTTCAGAGACAAGCCTACTTCAGCAAATCACTGCTCTCACCAATTTATAAAAACAAGAATAATGTGTATTTCTTTAGTGCACACTGAGGAACAGATATATTAGCCTGCTAGCATATGTCATACCACTATTGAGGAATATGGAGGACTCCATTCTTAGTTATCAATGGGTCTTCCCTAAACCTTGCTTCCTCCATCATTTCTGGTCCATCTTCATGTTGTACGTAGAGTACACTGCCGCACCTATATCTGCTGTAGCCTTTGTGTTGACAGGTCACCAATTCCTTTGTCTTTCACGTAGCAACACCTGCCAAATTCCAGCAATTCAAAAGCAGTCCGGAGTACTTCCAGATGCTTTACACTTGAGTATCACTGAAATATTACATACTTTGTCAAAATCTTTTGTTTTTTTTAATCAAGATATTCACAATAATACAAATATAAAAGGAAATAACATGTGATACTGTGTGAGAAGAGTGCTGAATGATTGGCCAGTGGAATCTGATTGGTAAAAGCATTGTTATGTAAAACACATTTGTTTGATGACCGACAGTTAATTGCTAAGCTTTATTTAAATTTTAAAGCAAATAGGTAGACACTGATTAAGGAACTTCCCAAGGGAATGAACAAATGTTGTTATATTTAAACATATGCAATGTGCACGCATGTACTTTCAATCTGCACAGAACATAGTCCTGTGTATTAATACAATAGCTTCCAGTATATGAATGACACTACAAGCCTGACTGACAATTGTAGATTGGCTGTCAGTGTAATCCTAAGTGCTCTCTATTATTTAGCAAATGTCCAATATTGGGATCATGTTTAATGTTGAAGACATTTGAATTATATTGTTTTGAATTATACCAGCATGTGCGAGTTGGGTGCAGCCAGTATTTTGACTGCTGTGAACAGCTAAAGTGATTTCTGTTTGATATGATCTACTGTTCTTCAGGACATATAGCCTACATATCTCTCACAGCACATTAGTAGAGTCTAATTCAAACAGCACCTTTCCTTGGAAGGCAGAATGTTGGCTTGGGTTAACAGCAACAACTCTTGTTGTTACTATATAATAGCATAGATTATGATATAAATCAATAATCCCATCACCAATTGGTTCAATCTCACCTTGCACAAATGCTCAATCAGTCGTGGGAAAGTGTCTCATTTTAATATATTCAATTTGTTTGGAAATGAAAATGAGCAATTTTGAGTTAAATACGTTCCTGGAGAATTTTGATAAATATCTACTTGTGAATAAACTATCTCTAAGTAGAATTATATTAATGATAACCTATTTTTTTTATTGTTGCAACTATATCTGACATATACAAATAGTCATCAGGAGTACAGAATTGAGCGCTGCTGAAAAATACTACCTTATAACAGTTAATACTTGGAGGAATCTTTCTCCTCCATTCCTAGTCTTTTGCACCTTCATAATTTCTTGCAATTGACAGCTTTACTTTGAAGTCCTTAGACCCTAAGTTCTGCATTTCCCTCCTTAACCTTTCTGTCCTTCAATCTATTTCTACTTGAATTATGTGAGCATACATCTGTATGTGGCCCATCGACTTTTTATTTGATTAAGCTCCAGTGAAGCTTCTTGGAGTGTTTCACTCTGTTAAAGGTACTTGCCATGGACAAAGAGACAGTGAGAGTCCATTTAAATTATGATTGTTTTTCTCCTGAGAAGCACAAGGCAGCAGGTATTGTTTCATATATTTCTTTCCCTTTCTGCTCTCAGGCCAAAGGATGTTCCCCAATTCCTAGTTTTTGGATTCAAACTTTTGAAAATAAGCCCGCAGCAAAAAACTGAGATAAAATCAGAGGTAGGATTTATTAACAAAGCCATTCAAAATGTGGGTAATTGTTTTGCTATTTCATTCACATCTACAAGCACTCAGGAAGGTAAGGAAGACAGAGTAGAGAGGAGATAGGTGAATAATGACACGTTTGTTAAATCCAGAGATATAAAAAGAAGTTCACACGAGTTACAACTTCCTAGAGATCAGTATCCAATAATAGTTTCCTTGGTGACCCCTTTGTATACAGCTGGCCAGAAGCAGACAGAACATCCTTTCTATACCCATTGTGTAAGCTTGAGCTGGAAGGTCTTTACAATGTGGAGGCTTCAGAAGCTTCTGAAAATGATCATGTGTTCAATAGTGTGTCATTTGTTGAGTTGCCCATTTTTAACAGAAGCTCAATTTGAATCCAAAAATATAGAAGGGAATATAGTTTATTTGCGATTGCTCTTCATGCCCTCTGGTCACACTGGACAAATGCTGGTTGTTTTTATGATTTCGAATCAGGCTATGATTTATCTAGATATTTTGCGGTAAAAATTGCATTTTGTATTATACAGGCAATAATGTTGCTTGTGCTTGTAAATCTGACATAATATTTGTTGTAAAAAGATCTTGAAAAAAAGGTTCAATTTTGTAGGATTGTGGAAGGAGTTTCATGGTGTTGATATTGAATACCACTATTTACCAAGTAGGTCTTCTATTCGATTGGCCTGATTAGGCAAAAGAGATTGTGATTGGCAATCTTCGACAGTTTATTTTGCAGGTAGGCATTAGCCATTGGGACAGAATGACATCAGCCAATGTGTATTTGTTACATTATGAGGTGTGTTTGCTAATCCGAATCTGGAGTGTGTGGGTGTGGGGGCGGGACCAATGTTGTATTAGTCAAAAGACATGTAACAGCTAATGTTCCAAGGATTTAGCTCCTGCAACCAAACACTTTGATTATTTGTCGACAAGGAAGTGGTATTCAGGTAAGTACTAAACCTTATTTTCATCGAAAATATTGCACGGATAGTTTGTAAAGATGACCTTTCTACAATACCCTTATATTTGTCATTGGTTCATTTGGGAATGAGAGCATAAATCAATTGTTTTGTAAAACTGGTGCTCATTTTGGGATAAGATGCAGCTTGCCATATACAGTATATGCTAATCATATATATTTTTGCATTGTGGCTAATAGATTGCAAACTTCTATGTTTGTTTCATTTAAAATGTCACTTTAACTTAAGACTAGTGTTAAAACTTATTTCCCACCTTGATTGTTTGAACCTCTGTGGTATCACACTTATTAAAATGAATCAGCCATAGGGAATTTTTTTTTTTCAAAACGCAGCTATTTGCACAACCTTTGTATATTCTGTCAATGACGTGCAGAGTGCAATTACTTCATGCTTCAACATAACCCCATTCAACATTACCTCTCCAATCAAAAAGTGATATGTCTGCTTTGTAAAATATTAAATAAAATGTAAAGATTAGGAATTGAGCTAGACAACTAGCATACAATCTTTAATGACTGAGAAGTTCAGAGAGAAGGTTTGATCCTGCTAGTTAGATTCAGATTTTCTTTAAGGTAGTTACATGATGCCTTTTGGAAGTAATGTTGCAAATCTTGTGGAAACTTGCATGTGTGTTCTACAAGGATCTAAACCCTTTAGAAACTTTTTACAATCTTCATTAATCATGTTCACTCACTGGCCAAAATCAAACTCATTTTCTTCGGAGAAAAATTCTATAGAATATCAGCCAAAGGTCAGTTTTCTAAGTGCTCGTTTATTTGAGTTGCTGAAAGTAAATTGTTTATCTGTAAAATGACCTCCTCAACATTTATACAGCTAAAGAATCACATTTATAAACATTACAATAAACGATAATAAAATTAATAGTATGAATAGATGCCAGTGAACTCTAATATTTAATATTTGGCTGAAATCTTTGTGCACTGGAAATGTCTCCAGACAATTGGAAGAGCACAGTTATTTTATAGGGTAACGTGTAAGGCTAAAACACCCCTGCACCTTTTGTATCCTGTTTGTAGCAGTAAGTGAAAAGATGCAGTTGCCATGTTGATGCAGTTGACATTACATGAATGTGCTGAACTGAAATAAAGTTTTACAATGTGGTCTAAGCAATGACTATTTACCATGTACATACCTACTCTTGCAAAACATCTCTATGAACTCACTGTGCCTATGCTCCACTGAATGACAGCACCACTGGGAGGGCAGTGACAGTTGCTGGTATGGCACCTGGCCGAGGCCAGAGGTGAGTGTACCAGCAAGGTGGCTGTTTGGGGGGGGGGGGGGGGTGGGAGTCATGATGGAGAAGGGGTGGGCAACAAAGCTTGCTCACTAGCTCTAATTGGGGTCTGACCACCCTTCAGGTGCCTTGAAATGAAGGACTCCACCAGCCCAGCTAGGAACCTTAAAGCAAACTCAGAGTCAGCTTGTCTTACTTCATGAATGGTGAATCCCTGTCTGCCATTGGATTCATTCTAGTACGGTGAAATAAGACCCTTAAGTGGCCATTAATTAACTACTTAAGGGCATCAGTTGGTGGCATGGTAGGAATGTCTTTCTGATGCACTTCTTACATTACTAAGTGCACCATCCTTCCACTCCTCACCACCACACCCATCCAGGGAGGAGCAAAAGATTCTTCAATCTAATTAGACCAGGGTTGTCTGTCAGAATTGTAAATTTTGCAAGTCTTCATATTGGAGCAGATTCATTATTTGTCCTGCTTTGTGAAGTGGATTTTGAAATAATATGAGTGTTTTCAACATGCTTCCACCCATCTTATGATATTTTTGAAGAGCTGTCCTGAAGGCTGAGCAACATCTGGTTTAAAAACCAATAGTAGCAATGAGTTCATAGTCAGTGGACTTCATCTTGAGAGGCTTTTAATAGTTTAGTAGTTGCCGTTGCATGTGCTGGGTTAGTGAAGTCTGTTGCTATATAAATCATGCAGCAATATTAAGAAATGTTAAATCTGTCATCATCCATATATATATTTTAAAGAAATAAATAGACTAGGTGATAAATGTCACAGACAGAATTCACAGACTATCTGAAATACTACCCTCACCAATGCAGAAGGATCTTTAGAAGATATTTTCTTGTTTGCTTGGTGAAGTACTTTAACACTTGCTGGTTATCTGAGATCAATTGTTGAATAAGGCTGACTTAAAAATTAAAGTTTTAACCCCAAATAATCCATCCCTTCCAACACTGGAATCCATACCCAGTGACTTCACCGTTGCCACATTGCAAAGTGATAGCATTGTCAATCTTCCTGAACTTCCACCTCGTAATCACGATTCTGTTGAGTTGTCGTACACATGTGAAGGATGGCTGTCTTTTGTCCCATTAGTCTCTGCTTGGTTACAAGAGTTAAAATTAAAATATTTCAGTCACCACTGTCATTCAATCACTTCAGGAGCTAAATAAAACATTTGGAGAGACACTCCTTACTGTTGATGATACTTTGAAAGATACAGAGGTTCATTTGGCCTCAACACTTTTGTACTGATTTGTGAATGGTGCCCACATTGTCTTAATGTTTGGTTGATTCTCTGCCTCGCAGATAGTTTATGTAAACACTTGTGATTGTAGAGCAGAAAGGATGCTGTTGGGCACTGAATTCAGCAGCAGACTTTTACAATACAGACAAATCTTGGAAAAGCTAGCTGCTACTTGCAAAAATTTGTGGGCTCTTGTAACTACATTCCTCTTGTCAATGCTGTTCTGCTATAATATTGATGCTAATGTATGATACTACCACAGCACAGGAGAAGTAAAAAGAATAAGGTGCTAAAGTGTGTATTACAATTCAGAATAGCTAAAGAGTAAAAGAGTTTAGTGCAAATGCAGAGAGCTTCTAGTATACTTTTGAGTCTCCATGTCTATCCCACTTGACAAAGCTGATTGTGTACATCTGTTCTCAACCCCAACTGGAATCCAGAAATTAGACACATTTCACCAGTTATATTATCACAGAGGTGATAGCTATGTCTCCCTCTTTGCACAGAGCTCATGGTGAGTCATGGTATATGATACCTTTACCAGACTATCACAATATGTGGTAAAATATGGACGATCAATTTTCAACTTCTATCATCTGATTTTAATACCTGAGACTTTCATGGATTAATTTTTTTTAAAGGAGAGAACACTGACTTTAACTGGCTGTTGTGATCATCTGACTAGGTTGAGCAATGCTCGTGAAAACAGTTGGAGATAAACAAAGACAGTCTGAGCTTAAATGAACATTTTAGAAAATAGCACTGAAATTCAGTCAGAAATTGGACTCTCATCTCCAATTTTTGGTGCAAACTGCTCTAGAAGATTGAAATAAGATTTGTGTACCCATTATCCTAAATATTCAGATTAGAGAAAACAAAAGCTGCTAAACACAGGAGTACAAAAGTGAACTACATTTCAAAAAGTAAGGGTTTGGGCAGAACAGCTAAGGAAATTGGATTTGTTAGAATCAGAAGATGCTGTCTTTCTCTCTCTTTACCCATCTGCTCCCAATCAGTTTCCCTCAGCCTCTTGATAAACTATATCACTAAGAACTCAAGGATATTTAAAGATTTTGTCACTGCTGAGGATACAAGATATCAGATCAACAACTGTGGCCTCAGGTTAAATCTACCACCTTAATGATTATAAGGGCTTTTAAAACTGCACAATCTTCATCTTCCTTTTATACCAAATACTGTCTCCTTTTTAGACTTTATATGTATGTTTGCATGTGCATTTAATATCATGTTTTATTATTTTTGTGGAGTGGGAAATAATAAGTCTTATTTTATTGATTGAAGTAATCCTTATGAAAGTGTCCTGAAGTCTGATCTGGTGACCATAACTTAATTGAAGTTTGATATAGCTGTAAGATAAAAACGAAGAAAATATTTGGTGCTACTGACTGAGACACTTGAAAAGAGAGGAGCTGATTCATTCCTCCTCACCTGGTCATAACAATGCTATCAGGAAAGCTCACCGTGCTTATCCATGGTAAGTGCTTAAGAGATGAAATGCACTGTCCCTCACAAAAGAAAACAAAAGCAGAATATTTGGAGAACAAAAAACTTGACTTAAAGGCTTATGGAGAGCCACTTCAGTGTTTTTGTCATTGATTCTCCGCCTGCACTTTCTCTCAATCACCACCTACCCATGTGATGTATCTTCCCACTCTTACCATCAGTCATCTATGTCCTGGGATCCAGTGATAATCTTCAGCTTCAGGTGGGTGTGGTACCAGCACCAACCACTGCCTCCCAGTAGCACTGTTATTCAATAGAGCTACTGGATTTCTGTTTGGCAGTCAGCTCTAACTGGGTGGAACTTCTGTCTCTCCAGCCCTTGATCTCTGGGAAGGCCTACTGCTGTTCCATTATGTGCCTGAGTGGTAAGCACAGGGAAGGCACAGCAGGTCAGGCAACATCTGGGGAGCAGGAGAATTGACGTTTCAGGCAAAAGCCCTTCATCAGAATTTAGCTCATTCCTGATGAAGGGCTTATGCCTGAAACGTTGATTTTCCTGCTTGTCGGATGCTGCCTGACCTGCTGTGCTTTCCCTGCAACACTCAACTCTGATCTCCAGCATCTGCAGTCCTCACTTTCCCCTGGTACTTATTTTGGCAGGCCTCCCATAAGAGAGGTGACATGGTGCATTTGTGGCTTTACAGCAAGTAGGTAAAATGCCAGTTGGCTCCATTAACTACTACCTGTAGTTGCTCTTTGAGTTTGTTCTTGGCTATGTTGTTTACTTTTTTTAAATTTTGAAAAACCACAAAACATCTAATTCTGATAAAGGGTTTGAAGGGACTCCATCCAACTCATTTGGGGAAGAGCTATAGGTAGCTGAACAACAACTACCAATGTACATCACAGATGTTGTATTGGCCATTTCTCACGGGAAGTCACATCTTTCTTCAGTGAACCAATTCAGTCAACAGCTGGAGATTGGGATATGAAGTGATCTCTAATATACATCCCAAAATAATGCAACACTGATGTCCTTCCATGTGATTATATTGTCAAAGAAGGTCTATTATGTGCTTTAACTGAATTACCTGTTCATCTGCAGTAATGGATTTTGTTTATTTATTCTTCAACTAATACTATCAGAATGCACATTGGCTGCTGGTTGAAATGTACAGCAAGTTGCATTTTGAACAAATGTTCCACAGGATTTAAGTAATGAAGTATTGGGCCTAAAATGTAACATAATACTGAGGTTGAAATTTTGCTGTAAAATAGCATTTAAAATAGAGAAACCAATGCTTGATGGTGCAAACACTGGATGGAAGGTTTGGTCAGATCCAATTGCTCAGCCTCAGTAACAATGTCAAAAGTTGCACTATGTAAGGTTTTCAATCTTTTTCTCGGTGTCCAGGCTGCTATCCCAGCTGGACCCTGATGCTGCGTGATCCACATCCGTTTGGGTATTGGCCAGTATGCCTCCCTGCACTTTGTGCATTGTTCTGCTCTAAGAGGAATGGACAATACTGAGCCAAAGGTGCAGGAACCCCTTGCAAAGTGATTCTTTTTGCAATGTCGCAAAAGTCATCCTGTCACCCTAAAGAGCAGACAGACGATTTTCTGGAAACTCCCAATTAATTGGAACGCTCCTATTTTTCTGAAATTCCATTATTCTCCTGGAATGGTCTGAGCAAGAGTTTGGAAGAACTTGTCTAGAATCTTGCTCTTACTGTCTGCACAGGGAAATGTTTGATAACCTGCTTTGGTGTTTAAACACCTTGTAAATCATATTGCAATACTTCACTTAATCAGTTCCAATGTAATGGCATTGTGATAAGACTGATTTATAATGCTTCTCTGTCATTTTGCTGGGAATTTCCCAAGAAAATGCTTCTTTTAAAATATCTTATTATTTTCTGGGGCTGAGGAAAGCAGGAATCTAGAGCAAACAGTTCCATTTTCATATTCACAGGTAGTAAAATAGTTTTGCTTATTTATAAATAGTTTTTTTCTGAGACTCAGTTTGCCCTCAATATGTACAGTTTGTTGGTTGGATAGATGGAATAGTATCCTTTTGAATGAAAGGTTTGTATTTCGGTAGAACCTTTAAGAGCTTGGAAGATCTCAGTGCGTTTTAACATCCTTGAAACACTGTAAAATGTAGTTACTGTTGTAATGTACACTGCTGAATAGCCAATTTGCATGCAAACAATTCCTCCAAATTAATGAGCAGGTCCTTTTTTTTAAAAATGATGAAATTTTATTGAGAGAGATGTCTTGACCAGGGTGCTGAGAGAACTTCCCTGTCCCAATAGGGCACAGGTTCAGGAGGTGGACATTTATCTCCTAGATTAAACATCTTATCTGAAAACAGCCTTTTCGGTGGTGCAGAACTTCCCTCAACATCACACTGGTAGCTGTACTATTGTGATCAAAGGTTGTTTTTTTTTAATACAGTGCTGGAAAGGGGAGCTGGGTCTGTTTTTAATGAGAAATCAAGGCCTTGACTGAAGTTCAGGTTTTTATGTGTCGTTGTTAATTGATAAACAGACTGGCTTCCTGTACATTTGCAACAAGTTAAAAATCACACAACACCAGGTTATCGTCCAATCAGGTTATTTGGAAGCACTAGCTTTCAAAGCACTGATGAAGTACCTGATGAAGAAACAATGCTCCGAAAGCTAGTGGTACCAAATAAGGCTGTTGAATTATAAACTGGTGTCGTGTGGCTTTTAACTTTGTCCACCCCAGTACAACATCGGCTCCTCCACATCATTTGGAGCAAGTAGAGGCAGAAACAAAGGTGGGTCAGTTGAAAGGTGGGACTTATTTTGACTCCCCGTGTCAGCCAGCACTAGGGCTGCAGTGTTCCTGAAGTTAACTAAATGGATCTGTGGTATGTACCAAAACCTTCCAAAGCACCAGAGGGAAGTGAGATGTCACAAGAGAGAGCTGAAACCCAGGAAAGAGCAGGACACCTCACATCATGGATGCTGGCCTAGATTTAATCTTGGAAGCTGTGAGGGAGATAAAGGAGGTCCTCTTCAGGAGTGAGCCCCCCTCGTCATGCAGCAGGGACACCGCTCTGTTCAGCATTGTCTCCCTCCACCTCCACTCTCCCGTCTCTCACCTCCTACTCATCCAATACGCTGCCCCTTCCGGGTCTTGTCAAGGTCAGAAACCACCTGGAGGACCATGTAATGGGGAGTGAGTGGGACAGCACAATGACTGTCTTAGAGATAAGGATCAATCTGACCAGACCAGACAGGGCAGACTGAGCAATGCTGCAAGATATCAGTTCTTTGGTGTCAAGAGGATCAACATGAGTGATCATCAGTTAAGAGAGTCTCCATCCTGCAGCACTGGTTCTCCATCATCTCCAGGTGACTCCATCTTCAGTAGTGGGCCCTTTGCTGAGAGTCTGACCTGCATTTGTCTTTCTGCCCCTCTTTCCTCTCCCACATACTCCTGTAGAGGTTATTGCATCTCATCACTATTTAGCTCAAAATCAGATGGTCAGGCCCCAGTGCCAGATGTGGCCTTCCTAATATACAGGTCCGGTTGGAATGAGCAGCATTTAGATGTGGCCTTCCTAATATACAGGTCCTGTTGGAATGAGCAGCATTTAGATGTGTCCTTCCTAATATACAGGTCCTGTTGGAATGAGCAGCATTTAGATGTGGCCTTCCTAATATACAGGTCCTGTTGGAATGAGCAGCATTGCCTCCTGCACTTCTGCCTCCAGCTTATGGGCATGTGGATGACAATACATCTTTGCAAAGTAGTGTGTGCCACACCTCTTGTCACTGTTCAGCACCTTGTGCATCCATTTAACAGGTGATGAAAGCCCTGCTAAGGGCCAGAATGATGTCCTGGGGCAGCTTTGACTGCTTCCATACTGCCTACCCATTGCCATTTAGAAATTAATTACTCAGTTGATTGGATGTCTGGTTTTGTGTTGCAAAGTGATGGCAGCAGTGCAGTTTAATTCCTGTACTGAGGTCATCATAAAGGCCCTGCCTGCTCACCTCATTAAGGAGTGTTGACCTTCAGATTAACTTCACCACCAATCATCTCTTTCTAATGAAGGGACCTAGAGAATGATGGTGGCATTCACCTTTCTAAAACTGCCAGCTGCTGAAAACTGCCCAACTCTTTAAAAGGTTCCAACCTCTTCCTTCAGACTCTTAAAATATGTGCTTTTGGTCAACTAGAATATGTGGGACTTTAACCCATACTTTCTGACACAAAGATAGGTCCACCATCACTGTGCTACAAGAGGCCCTTGAACAAACTGTGAACAAGCTTTTTAACAAGTTCAATTGGCCATGACAGGGAAGAAGTGAGATTCCTGGTCTTACCCTTTCTGCACCAACATTGGCAACTTGAAATTGGTACTGATATTTTTAGGCCCCAATATGCCCTCCTTCCCGGCTCCATTCCTAAATTTGGGAAGTCCCTGAAGTTTACTTGTCCCATGTCTGGAATGTGTCTTGTACCCACAGTGTTCTGACTCAGAGGTGAGAATAGTGCCCACAAGCCAAACAATTAAGCAGCTGGCTCCTCATGCTAGACTCAGTTTATGACTTCTGCCCCTCCCAGTATTGAAAGCACTTCACTTACCTTCAATGCCTCATCTTGACATGGTGAATCATAGGTAAAAACTCATCCCTTGGAGCGTCATGTTGTTACATCAACACATAAATTTTGTGAAGTTTAAAGAACTTACTGAGTCTAGCTTTCAACTGGCAATGCTAATCAAGACTATACCATTGTTGTATGCTTTTCACATTTGAATTATTTGTAAAACTCATCCGACCAGATGATTCCAATGGTGTTGAGGTTACAGGAGAAACTGCTGCCTATTGAAGGCAGGAGAATAGGGTTGGAGGTAGGTAATTTGGAATTACCACTTGATAACTATTGGGATTAAAGAGTATTTATGCAGCATCTCAGGTGATTGTTTAAACCATGATAATTGAAACCACAATCATTTAGACTATATATGGTCTGTGAAAGGAGCAGAAATACTGGATATTTAGTTTTGTATATACTTTAGAACAATTTTCATATGATCTGGATACTTTGGTGAATCCATTGATCACTTCTTGAATTTGTCTTTCTTTATCAACAAAACATGTTTCTTGAAAATGAGAATTGGCTCAAAACAACACGAGAAAGAACTTGGCATCGGAAAATCTAATCAACGTTTTGTCTGCTCTGTGGAAATAAGAACAAAGGAAGAACTGAAAAATGGAAGAACTGTCACCATCTCTGAGCAGCAGTAAACTGTCTGATAAACACCATCAGTAAAAACACTTTGATAAACACTACCAGTAACATACTTCAGATACTGTTGTGGTTCTGTTCGCCGAGCTGGGAATTTGTGTTGCAGACGTTTCATCCCGTCTAGGTGACATCCTCAGTGCTTGGGAGCCTCCTGTGAAGCGCTTCTGTGATCTTTCCTCCGGCATTTGTAGTGGTTTGAATCTGAAGCTTCCGGTTGTCAGTTACAACTGTCCGCTGCAGTGGTCGGTATATTGGGTCCAGGTCGATGTGCTTATTGATTGAATCTGTGGATGAGTGCCATGCCTCTAGGAATTCCCTGGCTGTTCTCTGTTTGGCTTGTCCTATAATAGTAGTGTTGTCCCAGTCGAATTCATGTTGCTTGTCATCTGCGTGTGCTACTAAGGATAGCTGGTCGTGTCGTTTCGTGGCTAGTCGGTGTTCATGGATGCGGATCGTTAGCTGTCTTCCTGTTTGTCCTATGTAATGTTTTGTGCAGTCACTGCATGGGACTTTGTACACTACGTTGGTTTTGCTCATGCTGGGTATCGGGTCCTTCGTTCTGGTGAGTTGTTGTTTGAGAGTGGCTGTTGGTTTGTGTGCTGTTATGAATCCTAGTGATCGCAGTAGTCTGGCTGTCATTTCAGATGTTCTTGATGTATGGTAGTGTGGCTAATCCTTTAGGTTGCGGCATGTCCTCATTCCGTTGTCTTTCCCTTAGGCATCTGTTGATGAAATTGAAACGACACGACTAGCTATCCTTAGTAGCCACATACTCAGATGACAAGCAACATTAGTTCGACTGGGACAACACTACTATTATAGGACAAGCCAAACAGAGAACAGCCAGGGAATTCCTAGAGGCATGGCACTCATCCACAGATCACGGGAGGCTCCCAAGCACTGAGGATGTCACCTAGA